>NW_013565658.1:0-2872 GCF_000499605.1 Eimeria maxima | reverse complement strand
AACAGCGCAGTGCTCATCTTGAATATACCCAAAGGCCACATTGAAAACGAATTCGATCACACGAATAAACACAGGCCAACTGATCGCTAGCTCACCGAAACCCATCATCGCCGCCAGTGTCAATGTGCAGCTTGCCTACGTTCATACAGGCACAATTCCAACAGCGGCTAAGATGGGCAGCTTAGGCACACTGAACAGGAGAGAGGATGCAACGCTTGTCACGAAACGTCTGGCAAGTGCCCTTCAGTTCGGTAGATATCGACCCAACATAACCGTGTGTCATCATATACGCCGGTAGACTGGACAAAACACACAAAAGCAGGCAACGCCATACTTATGAAGCAGTGCTCCAAACGGAGTCATCCCGCTGGGCGGAGGTACGCAAAGATTCTGATAACCTATGCCGCCGTCAGCAAGCAATAAGAACCACCTTCCAGCAACCCGGCAAAACCTTTCCATTAAAAAGAAGCTAGTCCATATGTACTACGTCTCATCGCACCTTCTGTAGGGGGCGTTAAACAACGGACGGGTGGTGACGATGAGAAGCGCCGAAAGGCAGACTCGTGTTGCTCAACTCGTCTACACGGCAACTATTTGCAGCATGTGCAAAACACCCCCAACATTAGACCATTGGAGCCAAACTAAAACCAACTGTTCGGCAGCGAACCGCCGCCGCGGGGTTGGCGACATCGCACCTAGAAGACTCACGCAAGTACGCTAGCTGTGAAGCTCAGTATAGTGCATCAACATTACTCTTACATAAACGCCCTAGGGGACTAAGGGAACAGTCACTTGTGCCATTAGGTGTAGAGGCGTTCTCGCTGCACAGTTGCAATTATGGACTAGCGCGAACACCGACGCAGCAGTGTGTATGTTCACAGCAAAGTATTCTTCGCAAAAACCAACCACAGCCTCTGCAGCGTAAAACATATGCAGATGCCCAACATCGAACCACACTTTCTGTCGGATGGGCTACACGGAGAACATGTGGTGAGGTTGAGAAGCAAGGACAAAACTGGCTGTGTTGTGCTCAGCACGCTAACACCACAAACGTTTGGAACACTTACATCACATACACTCAAAATAGCCTTGAGCCGAGATAACAACAACTATTCGATGCCGAAAAACCGCCGTGGAGTTGGCGATATCGCATCTAAAAGAAGCACGCATGTACGCTAGATGCGCAACACAGCACACCTAGCACCCCTGGAAAACGGCACAAGAAGGCGGCTAACCATGCACTAGCACTACCAACCAAACCAGCAGCCACACCGGACGCAAAAACACCCAATCGCCCGCAAGCTAGCCGCATTCCAATATACAGCGCATGACAACCCCCTCCAGCCACGCTCCGCTGTTGCACACTGCTGCGTCTGGCTGCAACACGCAAACCCCGAACTTTTTAATGCACATTCTGTGTCGATTGCACCTCAAACACAATTGACCCAAACAGCGCAGTGCTCATCTTGAATATACCCAAAGGCCACATTGAAAACGAATTCGATCACACGAATAAACACAGGCCAACTGATCGCTAGCTCATCGAAGGCCACCATCATCTGCAGTGTCCATGTAGGGCTTGCCCATGTTCCCACAATCGCACTTGCTGTAGTGCCAAGATGGTTTGACCGCGCACAATTCGTAGCAATAGATATTAAATTGTGATCTGGCGACTGCTAGCACCCCACCCCAGGAAGAGAAATGGCCAGCCAAATAAAGGCGATACCAGCCTAGACGCTTACACGCTTAGCAGATCGCTCGAAGAAATTTCATACCGAGATTCCTTACCAAAAGTCAACGTCCGATGGCACAAAGACCACAGGTACAAATCATACGTACCATTCGTCTGAGTCATGCCCGCTGTGTGCTTGCAACTACACTAGAGCACAAACATCATTTCAGGCGTCAGCATACGTCGAAATACGTGCCACTGTAGCGGGAAAACACCTTAGCATTGTAACGGAGCTCACGCAGCTCCTTAACATCGAAGCGCACTCTCTGTCCGATGCGTGCAACAAGGAGCGAGAAGCGGCGATGAGAAGCAACAAAGAACAAACCAGTGATAGCCAGCAAACGGTACAACCGTTTGCAACTCCCGCGTACCTTACAGCCCACAGCCTCCAATACACGGCAGAAACACCTACCTGGGACCGCACAATAGCATTGGAGTTAGCACCTCCACAAGCGGCAAGATACACGGAAAGATACAGGCAAGCAGGCAAGCGGTGCAGTTGCATTTTCAACCGACACTCAGCATGCTCAAGATACAGATGCAGGCACTAGGCAACATTCGGCTTAGAAAACTTTCTCGCTGCACAATTGTAGTTTACCAATACCAGAAACACCTATGTCGCTGGCAGCATGCAAAAAGCATCACCTTGGAAAAACAAACCAAAACGTCCGAAGTGCGACGAGGGTCTCGCAGCGTTCCAACACCTTGCCCGATGCGAGAAGCGAACCACATTTGGCCACGATGAGAACCAAAGAAAAACCAGACTTGCGGTGCTTAACTAGACTACACCACAATCATTTGGAATACTGAATACATCAAATACACTCCATACAGCCTCTGAGCCGACTTCAAAACAACTATTGGATACGAAGTAACCGCCGTGGAGTTGGTGACCCCGCATCAAGAAGACTCACGCAAGTTCGCTAGATGCGCAGCACAACACAATTTACACCATGACATAAGAAAGACTGCTATCCATGCACTAGCACTACCGACCAAACCAGCAGCCACACCGGACGCAAAAACACCCAATCCCTCGCAAGCTAGCCGCATTCCAATATACAGCACATGACAACCTCCTCCAGCCACGCTCCGCTGTTGCACACTGTTGCGTCTGGCTGCAACACGCAAACCCCGAAC
>NW_013565657.1:0-2129 GCF_000499605.1 Eimeria maxima | reverse complement strand
TATATATATATATATATAGACTGTCTCTCTGTTTGTCTCTCTGTCTGTCGTTCTGCCTCTCTCCTTTTCTTTCTTCGTGTTCATACATATGCTTGCATGCGCATTTACATATAGGCTTACCCACTCCCTCGTGGTCTTGGATTCTGCAGGGGGGCCGCTGGGAACCCCGGGTCTTGGTGGGCCCAGTAGACGGTCTGGAGCTGAGCTCATTGGGGGGCCCATGCAATCCCAGGATTGTGCATTGGACGGAGGGAATTCTGCCGGGTGGCCTGCGGGCGATCGGAACGCGTCGTGATGAGGGACTGCAGCGTATGGATTATACGGGTCTGAGTGCAGGGCCCCTAGGGGAGGACCTGGAGCAGGCATGGTGCTTATTTGGGGGGCCTCTATGTGGCTTGTGTTCTTGTTGTTGTTATACGCTCTACTGGGGAATAGATCTACAGGAGGCCCCATCCACCGCCCAGACGCGGCGGGCCGCTGTTCCATCTTTTTCAGGTTGGCGGTGGTCAGGATAGACCCCTTTGCATGCTCTAGAGGAACGCAATAAAATGGGTCAGCTGGAGGATGGGAATTCCATAGGTACATCCAAATGCGTCAATGCTGCATACACCAGGCCATAGGCGCCTTGCACAGAGGCGACAAGGCAGGTATCTGCACACTGCTGCAGCAGACAAGTTCTTCAAAGTCAGCAGAATGATGACTGGAATATAAAAAGGGAACTACCTGGAAGCCATCAGTAGAGTGTCCCCTTAAAAGACGGGTTTCCCTCAGCCTTCTGGTGGCCGGACAAAGGCAGACACGTTGGCGGCCTGAGCGACGACTTCGTTGGAAGGAATGCCCAGAAGGTCACTGACTGGGTCTCCAAAACTTCAAAAGGATTCTTGTTTAACAGGTTGTTTCAGGTAGGGACGTTTGTAGAAGTCAGTTCTGGAGGTGTGACGCAGCAGACATCAGCTGCAACAACACCTCTCCCGCTCGCGGTCCACGGTGCTTGCGGCCGCAGTTAGACCGCCCCCAAAGGCACCCTGTTTTGAATGGCAAGAAAGCTGAAATTTATAAAACAATAAAAACAATAAAAAACAAATCCTTGAGGAAGGCTAAGCAGATACAAGCACAGCCCCATTCGCTGTCCAAGCTCTACACCCACTGCACAAGCCAAGTAGGCGGCGGTGGCCAGCAGCCACACCACCACAACTCGGCGCCTCTTCCGGGGCTTCGTAGGCCATCCTTGTTGATATTAAAGCTCAATTTACTATGGGATTCAATGACTTAAACTAAGTCATCTTCTGGAATCTTTTTCGACCCTTGCGCTTTGCCATCCGACCGCCAACACTCCGGACCATCGGCGTCGGCTTCGTGACGCTTGCAAATCGAAGCTGAAAGAAAGTTTTCATCTCCATTCTGAGAAAGGGAAAAAGATCAAAGTCTTTTTATTCTTTTATTTGAAACGTATTGCCAATTTTTTGCGTCGTTTGCAACCGCAATGTCGCGGGCGTTGCTGCTGCATTCAGTTGTCTGTAACTCATATCGGCACGTCTACACATTGGAGAGCGATCGTGAAGATATCTAGTCGCCTTGCGCTGCAGCCAAGTTAAAAGGAGTTTTCTGAATACAAGAGTAACTAAATATTGCCCTAACAGGATCACGAAACCGCAAACCCGAAACCCTAAACCCTGACGGGTCAGTCGCCGAAAATGCGAAGAGACATTCCCATGGCCCCAACCTTAAAGGGTCTCCCTTCAAGGAGCGCCCTGCAGGGGACCCCTCCGACGGGCGCAACTGTATTGCAGCCAATTGTTGAGGTGAGCCGTTGGGATACTGCTTGTCTCCCAAACAAAGACCAATAACCCATAAGGTGCTGAGGCTCATTCGTCTCAGCTGTGATTTGTGCTGTTTCTCCTCCAGACACTCAAATCTTCAATGCCTTATATGTGAACAATTGCATGCACCATGCTTGCATATTCCGTTGCTTGCGGTGCATGCGCGCCGATGCTGCTCCTGTGAAACCAGACGAGTGAATACGTGCCTACTACGTACACACCTACATGTGGTATTATATTGTCGCATTGTTTTCCACTCAGCTATTCGCTACATATGCACCTGTACATATACATGCATATATATATTAT
>NW_013565655.1:0-2139 GCF_000499605.1 Eimeria maxima | reverse complement strand
ATACCCAGCAAACGAATACGCATGCATTGGACACTCATACGTTGGACACATTATCACCATTTGGCAATATCCTCCTCCAGCAATAACAGGCACAGGCACCAGCATGCATTCCACCAGTTGTCCAGTACACCGGACGACGCGCGTGCAGTATAGCACCACTGCAGCACCACTCTCAGCAGCTACGCGCTCTTTAAAACTCGCTGTATGTATTCACGCAATGGCGGACGGATTCTAAATAAAACCCAATACCTCCGTGCCACGTTGCAAGTAATTGAGGAGCTCACAGTCTGACCGACAAAGTGCAAAACGCCCACCTACCAAATCAACTCATTTTGGCTCATCAGCAAATCATAAACGCACACCATACCGCAACAAACACCTGCAGGAAGTATACCCGAAATGTTGAAGTTGGAGCCATCTTGCGGCAATGCACGCACAACCAAATATCAGACTCTGTGCAAGCGGAAAGGATGCACAATGAAACATAATCAGATGTACTCCGATATACATAGCGCCTCCAATCCACTGTCCAGTTCGCCTAACGAGAAAGTGCCAAATGCATGGTGCACCTACTACAGTCGTATACAACCAATAGAGCCCCTGCTCATCTCGCCACAAAGCTCGGCTTCACTTCCGAACGAAATCAATCTGAGCCACATGCTGAGGCAAGACACAAGTAGACGCAAGCTCCCAGACACCACTCCACAGCTAAGCTTTATCTAAAAAGTCGCTGATAAGCTGTTGACGCTATAGCCTTGAGGGTATGCAGGCCCGTGCATAATCTAAAAACCAACCCCTCCAGCGAGCAGGATAACTACTGCTGGGGTTACCTACACAAGCCATGCAATGTGTCATACACAACGGCAACCCAATATCTCCATGCCACGTTGCACTTAATTCAGCAACGCACCGCCTTAACGACAAAGCGAAACGTGCCGCTTCACCAAAATAACGTCTCTCATCAGCACAACACACAGGCGCAGCACAGCGCAATGAACAAACGTAGACAGTAACCCCCATGGTCAACGCCGGGGACTCCTAGCCACAATCCACACACCACCACAATAACAAAGGCTGTTCCGGCTCAAGAAAAAACCTAGTGAAAACTAACCAGATATGCGAAATGCATACCCTTCTCCCAGACAGTACCCATTTTCCATAACGCAGAATACCCACGTGCACGACGCGCCTGTAGCCAATACCAACAAACGAACCTGTGCTCACATCTCCACAGAATTCCGGCTGCTGTCCAAAAATATAGCGATCTAAACCAGAATGCTAGTCAGCCACCATCCTGCATTACTTGCAGGACTTGCGCTGCCTACGTGCCCTCGTATTCAACGCTGCTTACCTTGCACAGGAGAGCCAGCATGCAGCGCATTCGAAAAAACAATTCGGCCATCCTTCACAAATACGCAGTTGATCCAGGACACATGAAGTCCCCTGATTACTCGGGCTTCTCCTGAAACACTCCCCGCCACCCAGCACGCGCACAACAACATATCCCATACCAATGGCCTACACAACGTACCGACTGTCCAATATGCAATTCGCTAAAATGCCAAACAAACGTTCCAACCTGCAAGCGCACAGGCTGCCCAACACAACGAATATATCCACCAGTGCATCACCTCCCCAACACGTGATACTTCAAAAACCCTCACTATCTGTAGGAACGTAGTCATATTGCTTGACAATTCTTTAAGGCATTGAGGGTACGAAGCGTCCTTGCGCGTAATGATTAATGTCTACTGAACTCAGAAGCCCACTCTAGCCATCTTTACAGCCACCCGTACCTGCGGAGTCCAGCATATCAATGCTATACGACAAACAATTCGGCATATCCCTTTACGAACCTGCTCGTGCAATGTAGTGTGCGTATTTAAACACCTGCTGGCCGAGCGACAAGGAATCTCGATGCAGACATAACATGGACAACAAACAAACGACGCACAACCACAACCCAACCACACACACAACCACACACATCACCCTAACAAGTGGCACACCATCAGCACGACCCTGGGGAATCAACGCCGGGACCTACACCCCAAGGTGAGGAGCATAACTGCCTCGTCTCCACAACACGTCGAATTTTCATGCACCCGAACACTCAAACCACACCGGAATAAAAGTATG
>NW_013565654.1:0-2917 GCF_000499605.1 Eimeria maxima | reverse complement strand
AGTCGGCGATTATCCAATGCATGTAGGTACAGACGGAATTTAGTTGTAGTCACACCGGATGCCTATGTAGGCCGTTGTGAGAGTTACAGTAGTCACAATGGACCTTTGCTGCACGTGTTCTAGCTGTTCGGTGGACAGGAAGAGCAGCAGCACACATGGAAGGGCTAGGTTTGGCGTCTGGCATTCCCTACTGTTGCATTAGGAATGTAACGTGTAGAACACTGCGTAGGTGTTGCTTTTTTACTGCACATAGCCGTGGGCATTTAGACTCTTCAGTACGCGCCTTACGAAAGACAGGCCGATTGAAATGATGTGTTACTTTCGGCATGCAGGCTGTGCGTTTGACGGGGTTCAGCCAGTGCCTTTCGTTTTCGCTGGCCGTGCCAGTCATTTCCAACGGGAGTTGATAGTGCATGAGAAAACACATTTCTTCGAACGAGACACTGGATCTCTTCCGTATGCTTAAGTACGGCTTTCCGAAGTCTTCGTGAACGCGTTATGCGGCCGATGTTGTGTGAGCAAAACGTATAGACAAGAGAGTCAACGAACGTCACAGTGGCATTTGTAATTGCCCTGGCGTATGGCGTATCCGGCTTGCCGGTTGGAGCAACAACAACAGATAGATTTATTGGATGTTTGTGAAGGTGCATGCAACTGCATTTGTGCAGTAATGCAGTGGCAATGACGTTGCGATTTTTAGTGCTAGTACGGCGCTGTGGGGGGCCTACCCTGGTGCGGATAGCATTCTCTGCAGAGGACTATCTGCTTTCCTGTCACCGATGTATTCTGCATCCACGAATTGTGGGCACTATTAACACCTTTGTTTTCATTAGATAGTTTCTAGTAGTGGGCCAGTTCTTTCTCGTCCCTTTCGATTGGTACATCTGCAGAAGGGGTACCCAGAAAGTGCATTGCCGCGTGTTGGGGTTTGCCCGTGTTAGTGGGATTCGTTAGGCGCCAATTTGAGAATACAAGGCAGCTGTGAAGGCTTTGTGTTTGCACGCTTGCCACCAGGGAATAATGTGAACTGCAGATTCTGGGAAGTTGAATCTTGGTCGGGCGCGCTTTAGTGGGCGTTGTGGGGAACTTGACTCACGAGGGAGTCTGGGAAAGTGTCACCCGAGTTACCTGTATTCCTCTGCATGACGTTTAGGTTCGTAGTGTGCTGCTTACTCGACACAGAAGTGCTTGTTGTAGCCCCAGTCTCTCATCTCGTGCTGCGCAGATTCTCTGCGTGGACTGCTCGTGAAAACGAAGTGCTCGCTGTCGTCTTGTGCGTACAGCATTCGGTAGCCAGACTCGCCTATGGAGCCTGCGAGGCATTTGTGGTAGTTCGTGTTTGTGATTAGCTCTTTCTCTCGGATGACCTGCGTGTGGATGGCTCGTCCACGGCAGGGCATGCGTACCGCATCTTGCACAGTTGTCACTGCCAGCGGTTGTGGCCAATGGTCCTACGTAACGGACACGACGGTTGACACCGGCATGCTTATGATAGCAGAGGACTGTCTCAGGCTGCAGCGTACGCATGGTCGCTTATGCAATGTGGTGGAAACTTGTATCTCTCGTATGTTTACCGAAGGAGCTCCCGCTTCTGAGTATGCATGACACGCCAGCTAAGGTAGATGTTGAGAAGCTTCATGGGACCATTCAACCTATGAAGAGTGTCCGTTTCGTTCGCTCGAACTGCCTACACCACCCACGTGAGGTAGCTGAATCGGATGGAGCAACGTTTGTCCAACCATGCAAAATAGGCCACAAGGCAACCCTGTACCATGAAGGCGAATGTAAACCCTCAACTGCAAACGCGCCAACTAGATTAATAGCTGTGGAGCGAGACGGGCAGCATGTGATTATGCAATGCACGCAGGGGCAGACGGAATTCAGTTGTAATACCAGACGCCTGTGCAGGGCATTGGGGGCGTCATGCTAATCAGAGTGGGTTTACGTTTGCAATTGGTCTACCTGCGTGCTGGGCAACAGAAGCTGCAGCGCACGGTTCAGGGCTAGGTGCGGTGTCTCTCACTTCATAGATATTACATTTAGGAATAGTGTTTTTTTCACTGCAATGAGGCATGGGCGTTTACACACTTCACTACTTGCCTGTAGCAGCACATGCCTATTGAACTGAGGTCATATATTTGACCTACAGGCTGTGCGTTTGACGCGGTCCTTACACGGTATTTGGTTTATGGTTTTCCGGTGCTCTGAGGATCTCCGCAAAGTCTCATTTACTATACGGTTCTTGGAGGGTAGTCGCGTCGCACCTGTAATTTACTGGATCCGTGGTGAGACGGCCAATGTTTGCGCACGCCAAGTACGGGATGCATTGTCCTTTGTTTTCGCTAGGCCTCCCATTCATACCCAGAAGAGGCACATAGAGTCATCAGATACGCAACTCGTAACATGGAGTGCTGCATATTGCACAGTTGTCACTGCCAGCGGTTGTGGCCAATGGTTCTGCGTAACGGACACGACGGTTGGCACCGGCATGCTTATGATAGCAGAGGACTGTCTCAGGCTGCAGCGTACGCATGGTCGCTTATGCAACGTGGTGGAAACTTGTATCTCTCGTATGTCTAGCGAAGGAGCTGCCGCCCCTCGGTATCCATGAAGTCAGCTAAGGCAGATGTTGGGAAGTCTTACTGGGTCATTGAATATTTGCAGAGAGTCCGTCCACGAATTGCTTACATCTCCTACTTGTGGTAGTTCATTTGGGTGCCAACCGCCTTATTCTGGTCGATGCGGTTGCAGATGAAGGCTTTACATTCGCCTGCATGGAACCATGTGTTCTCTATGGAGAATCATAAATAATTGGACAATAGCTGTGAAACTAGACTGACAGTCGGCGATTATCCAATGCATGTAGGTACAGACGGAATTTAGTTGTAGTCACACCGGATGCCTATGTAGGCCGTTG
>NW_013565653.1:0-2538 GCF_000499605.1 Eimeria maxima | reverse complement strand
GATTCCTCGAGCATTTGTATCGATGCGTTACATTAGGAAATGCGCCTACCCAGATTGGCCGGTCATGATTCCTCGAGCATTTGTATCGATGCGTTACATTAGGAAATGCGCCTACCCAGATTGGCCTGGCCTTGACGCGCTGGTCCTAAAAAGGTGGTTCCGCCGCATTTGTCTATTCCCCCAGGAGGTGAGCAGCTAAAATGAATTAGGCCACACTTTAGCATACCCGTATGCGTAGAAGAGTCATGTTTGCAAATCCGCCTAAAACAAGGTGCGGATGCGGGTCCTTTCGTGGAGAGCTTTCTACCCAAATGCCTGAAGCAGGTGAAGCTTTGGGAAGCAGTGGGACGATCTGCAGCTAAGTGATGGAGGGAATCACTAGAAACATAGTAGCTTAACACCAAGCTGCTAGAAGGTTCAGTGAACCACAAGATGGTGAGTGGCATCAAGCAGAGGCATCCCTTCAGCCCCTCGTGCAAACGGCATCGGGGAAAGAATCGTACAGCATTTCAGAAGATATCCTACCCCAATTCTCTTTCAAAACCCTTACAGGCGTTCAGGATAGATCGTCCATTTAGATTGTACGTTTTCTGCAGCCGTTGTCGCCTTGGTTGCCGTCCGAAACAAGAAGCTAAAGCAATTCATAGTTTCGTATTACTCGTGTTCATATACTGGCGAGTGCTGGAGGTTATGAGCTCCAAGCCATCTTACATTCTTCAGAAAAATCTTTTGGTGCTCGGCATCTGTTGAATTGTGGCGATGACGATGATGCGTCACTAGACTACTTCATTGCGTTTCGTCAGTGATCCAGTATGTCCCATCTATAACTGCATTAGGTCACCGGAGGGTGATTGTATCCATTCCGAAGTGTAGCTGCTTGTTCATCTGCATAGGCTGAGCATTAGGCATCCTTGTTCGTCATCCCAACTAAACAAGGCTAGAGGCACGAAATTGGTGGTAACGGTTGTTGTACTCGGAGGACAGGACGTCCCCCAAGGCTATTTGCAATACTCACCCGGTCGTCTTGGATTGTGTTTTCGCTCGTCATCTCTGGAGTCCGGTATCGTGTAGAATGTAGGTGCTTGACGCTGCTTGGTTGCGCGTTTGCCTCCGTACCTGGAGTTGGTGGATACGTTTTGTGCTTTGCCATGCTTGCAAAAGCCTAGCATTCAGGATTTCTTATTCCAGCAGTTCTCTGTGGTATGCAGAATGTGAGCAGCTGAGCGGGAAGCTTGAAGTGGCTCGACGGCTCGGCGGCTCGCTAGTGGTGCTTCGATGTTATTCTGGAATTACAGCCCTTTTCCCTCGGATATGTGCTTGGCCATCTGCAGAATCCCTCTCTGGGAACGACATGAATTGGCAGAAACCTGACCATTAGTTGGCGTCTGAACGGGGGGCGGGGGGGTCCGTGAGAAGAACAGAAATAGGTGGTTCAATTCGCAAGTAACTGCCTGTTTTCGGCATTCTGAAAGTGCATTCGAGTTCGTGCTGCTGCCAGTTGTACGTACGCCCAGCCAGTGGATCGCAGAGGCGTAACTGGAACTCCCTGCTGACAAGCGACGGAAGGCAGGAAGAGGCATATCTTTTGCTAGGCAGGTGATAGCTCTGACCATTGTACACTGTAAAACACTTGCCTCAATAACAGCTGCATTGTGGTCATGTGATGATGCACTAGCCTTACAGGAGTACCCTGGGAGGAGTGCTGCTCAATCGCCGAGCTAGGATGCAAGGAGAACCATTTTTCCTCGCTATCTGGGCCCTTCGCCGGATTCGCTTACCCTTGGTGGGTCCGCTTGTTTGGTAGAGAACACTTCGTGGCAACAGTGGAACCGCACATTTTAGGAATATCTTCAAAATCGCCGATAAGTGCGTCATTACCTTTTACATCCCACGGGGCTCAGCAAGTACGCGCTATGCTGCCTGTTTAACTAGCCACGTGCACAATGGTGCATTCAATTCGTCTGTATCTGCGCACTGGCTATCAGAGAGAATTTGGTAAGACAACCGAGTAGTAGACAACCCGTTCGTTTACCCTTGCTGGATCCGCTTGTTTGGTAGAGCACACTTCGTGGCAACGGTGGAACAGCACATGTTAGGAATATGCTCCTAAAAAAAGCCGATAAGTGCGTCATTAGCTCACATTTTAGGAATATGTTCTAAAAAAAGCCGATAAGTGTGTCATTAGCTTTTACATCCCCCGGGGCTCAGAAAGTACGCGCCATGCTGCCTGGTTAACAAGACAGCAAGCACAGTACTCGTCTTCCAACACGCTCGTGCTTAGTGGTGCTTTGATCAGGACTAAGGTTAGGCAAGATTTGGGATACGCTCACAGGTGCCTACTCTCACCGGAGATTCTTTACTTAGGGTTCGTCGATGGAGTGGTGGCTTGTATGTCACGAAGCAAATGCGTCACTGCTGCAATCAGCTGCTCGTTGGTGCAAGTGATATGAAGAAACACGCAAATATGCACTGGATAGTTCCCCTACATTTTGATTCTGTGCAAATACAAGGCACCTTTTTTATGGGGTATCCTTTTTG
>NW_013565652.1:0-2376 GCF_000499605.1 Eimeria maxima | reverse complement strand
TAACGAGGTGCGCATCACTCAAACAACGAGAGCTCCCAGTCGTAAAGTGTGAGATACGCAAAGCAGATTCACATCCGCGACACGTCTATGAGTACTGCTACGTTCCAGACAGTATGCCAGCAAGCACGGATGCCTACGCACACGCGTAGAAGCTGATGCGGTTCCACGGTGATAAGTGGTAGGAAAGCGTGTTGCTGTTGCGTGTACGTGTTTGGGCTCTGTGCGGGGTATTTAGGCTCTGCAATGTGCATTTGCAACAATGTGCATTTGCAACACAGTATCTGATGTAAAACGGCATATGGAAAGGAGATGCGCTTGCTACGTATGTTGTTGTAGAAGTCGGGGGCGACTACGCATCGGCATTTAGCAAACGCTCAGTAGTACTTGTTAGCAGCCCTACTGTGTGTTGTGGCAGTTGGGTTGGGGAGCACGAACTAGCGAATGATTGTCAAGGTGGGGAAGAGCGATGAACACGAATTGGACGAATATTCCCTTCTCTCGAACGAAGCACAGAGCGAAGTGGCCAGTGCATTCTGCAGAAAGTGAGTAGCAGCAGAGAAAAGCAGCTTTTTAGATAAACTGTTGGTTTGGCTGTAGTTGACCTGCTTAGTGCTCAGGGTGGGTTGCAGATGTGTGTCAATGATATGATGTCGAGCAGTCGGTCACTCGGCCGCATGTCTGCAACACCTTTTCATGGCTATTAGCTGTATCACCGATACATGAGCGTGTGATTCAAGGCACCTGGGGGCATGGGCATTATGCGCGTAAGTTGCCCTGAATACCTTCGATTTTCGATGTTCGTCCAGCGTCAACTGCTTCGGGAATGGCACCCCATGCATCAGTGTGAAACGTTGTGGACCTTGTGTTGAGCTTCTGCTGGTTGTAATCACTTCCAGAAGCAGAGAGTGTATGCAATGCATGGCGGGGAGCGAGACGACTGGAAACAGTGTCCTGAGTTTGCGCAGGGCCTATACGCATGCCTACACCAGGGCTCCACCACACATGACGAAGCTTTTTCTGCCGTTTCCGT
The DNA here is from genome assembly GCF_000499605.1 of Eimeria maxima. Taxonomy (NCBI): domain Eukaryota; phylum Apicomplexa; class Conoidasida; order Eucoccidiorida; family Eimeriidae; genus Eimeria; species Eimeria maxima. The sequence goes on along the minus strand of NW_013565652.1, from coordinate 1,346 downwards.
TACCACCGCTTTTGCAAGACGGTGGGCGGTTAATGACCATCCATACCTACATACCTGCGAAACACTGAGCAAGTACAAACGCTTCTAGCACGTGTGAATGCAACCAGGCAAATTTGTCCGTTTACGGCTCCAACGAAAAAAATTACGTTTCAGGCTGTATGGAGGCAGGCATAAACAGTTATGTGCACGAGTGCAGACCGGCGTAGTTTCAATAGGAGAACTGGGCGCTTGCCATGCCGTTACTGTACGTGTGCCTGGTAGTTGTAACAGTAGTGCTGCAGCACGCCTTTGCTGCAGACACTGCGACGTTTGCTAACGCTTCACTGAACAGTTGCGGTGTATATCTGCAACGGAATGCATAGTAGACGGGGACAGGTTCTCGGTAGTGATTTGCTTCAAATCCTTAGGGAAGCTGGTGAAGGTCCAGGATGCGTGTGACGGTAGATGTTTCGCGGATCACAAGACTAGCCAAGGCTCGGCACCGGCCCACGGCGTGGCCAACAAGACATGCGCAAACGATAATGGCGTTTGCATGAAGGCAAGCACGGAAATGCTAGCTCTTAGCGCAGCTGGTGAGTAGAATCAAAGGAATCAGAGCACCAAGCGCATGGATGTTGCTGGCGTTTTGATATTACTCGCGTTGTTTGTGTTTGGCATCTGTGTAAGTTGCCATCATCTGGTCCATGCGTATTCTGTCGAGAATGCTGACGCTCGGCACGGAATTCTCAGCTCCTTCTCATTGTTTCAATGACGTCGCTCCATACATCGTCCCATAGTTTACGCACGCATGCATGTACTGTGTCTGGAATCATTTCGACTCTCTTTGTTAAGCGAAACGAGCAATGCATCCTCGAGAACACCCCATGCAGAGGGACGCATTTCTGTGTGCGTGCTCCACCCTTGCTCGCTCTTGCCAGAATAAGTTTCGTATGAGAAGAAACGTATCCATATTGCCTAGCTGGGAGCTGTGGAGTTGCCCATGTGAGTCTTTGGGGTTATGGTGTTCGTGTCGGCGCACATACACCTTCTACGTGCACAAGCATCCTTCTGCGCTGCCTTTGCTCCTCTTTTCGACAGACGGTATGTACTCGATAGCAGTGAACGGATAACGAGGTGCGCATCACTCAAACAACGAGAGCTCCCAGTCGTAAAGTGTGAGATACGCAAAGCAGATTCACATCCGCGACACGTCTATGAGTACTGCTACGTTCCAGACAGTATGCCAGCAAGCACGGATGCCTACGCACACGCGTAGAAGCTGATGCGGTTCCACGGTGATAAGTGGTAGGAAAGCGTGTTGCTGTTGCGTGTACGTGTTTGGGCTCTGTGCGGGGTATTTAGGCTCT
>NW_013565651.1:0-2441 GCF_000499605.1 Eimeria maxima | reverse complement strand
ACTGCACCTCTACAGGGCTCGCATTGCAAAGTGCCACCGCAAACATCTAGAGGGCTCTCACTGCAAAGTGCCACAACAAACAGTCGATTTGCGCACTCAGAATCCACGCAATGGCCCGTGAAAATCGCTGTCGCTGACTGAAATGAGAAACGTGATACTTACTTGCTACAAATGCAGGAATGACGTTATTTGCACGGAATGCTGGAACCCTTTTGCGCTAACTCTTTGCCTAGACAGTCTCGTCAGTCTGACACCAGCACATATACACATCCATGCAATAGCTGGAATGCATTACAGCGTACGCCTACAAGAGGAATGGTTGCATAACGACACAGCGGTCACGACTGCAAGAGACACTAACTAACCAAGTAAGGGCCTGTACAATAAGCGCAGTAGCACGCCCTCGAGCCGGCCCATGCAGCCCACGGCATTCCTCTAGCGAGACTGTCTCGCGACTCGCACTACTGAAACGTCGGAAAGCTGCCAAACGGAATACTCGCATGTGCAGTTGGGAGATCAACCCAACTGGCATCTCATCGAATCCGCTCGTGCATAGGGCAATCTGGTAAGTGCACCAACTTCTTCAGAGGGCTCATCCTAGCCATATGGATATGGTGCAAGAGAACACCAAATGCGCGTCGTTGCAAGTGCCTGGTGCCACAATCAAACTGTACGCGCGACGGACTTTTGGGAGGACGGAGTCATCATGTCTAAAGCTGCGATTGCTCGCCTTTATAATGAGTGCAGCTTGGCGTTTTTAGCTCCCGTTAAATTTGCAGAAATGCGGTGAGTGGCTAGCACTCCACGTGAACAAAATTAATTATCTAGTATAGAAGACTATACAACTTCTGCATAAAGCAGTAGAACTGCGAACAGCAAAACAAAGAAAAGCGCTCTTTAAATTTGACGTACAGTCTACAGAGCCATCCACAGGTGTCTCCTGAGCAGGCATATCATTCTCACCAATAGCAACGTACACTACCACCTAGCTATGCAGGCCTAAGCCACTACCAAGGCACATTCGCTCAACATCTCCCCGAACATTGCTGCGGGCGAGAGTGAGGCGGCCAACAGTAATATGGCTTCAGACTCAAAACGCACCTCCTATGTGGGCGGTTCTGCATCGGTGTATATATGGACAGTGAACACACCATGCGCCTGTAAAAGCTCGCGTGCGCCCTCACTATGCTTCGTCTTCGCCTCTAGGCTGCAAACTCCGCAAAGGCTCACCCCGTCATTCCAACGTGAAAACGCCCACATCCTACTGCGCCCGCCAAACAGCGAACACGAGCCGTTTGCAAGCATATCGCCAAAACCCTCGCCACCTCTCACTGGAACTCACAACATGGCTTCAACACCAACATATATTACACATGACCTACCTGAACCCGGGCAGAACCACAATCAACGCGTATTCCATACGGACACTCGATCATCTTTAGTACAGCCCGGTGGTTTCTCTTCCGTGCCACGGTCCTGCAGGAATAAAGATACTTCGCCCTCGATTGCGGTAATAGGAGACGCTCTCCATGCACTGCTCAAGGCTTTGCATTCTTGTTTCATGCAACATCTGAATGGTGGACGTGCTCGCCAAGGCTCACCCCACCGAACATAGAAACGATACACTCTTCCCACGCCCAAACGCACACCTAATTACTCGACCAACCCCTTTTTGCTTTCCTATAGGCACACCCTATGGCAAGTCAGGACACATCCGAGAACACCCGTAACGAACGTCCAAGTGTCTGCATGGCAATCTAGCAACCCTTCTGCATCTGCTGATCATTTCCTGGCATTGCGCAGATAGCAATCAATGCGCGAGATTAACGCAAAATGCGCAGCTGCAAAACCCACCTTCTAAGCAACAAAACTGCTAGACAAAACACGTTCAACGTTTCTATACTTTTCAATACAAGAAACCCTACAAACGCAGTTCCGTGGGTGTTCATTCTCTACAACATGGCGCAGTCAGCAATACATACACGCAAAGGCTGAAGAGCTGCCCAGCTCAGAATACGTTGTCAACAGCATCAATACAAGAAACCCTACAAACGCAGTTCCGTGGGTGTTCATTCTCTACAACATGGCGCAGTCAGCAATACATACACGCAAAGGCTGAAGAGCTGCCCAGCTCAGAATACGTTGTCAACAGCATCAGCGCTTTGCGAAAAACCCAAAGCCGCAAGATTTTAATTCATCCCTCCATCCACTTCACAACACCAGCAAAGACATTTATAGCTGCTGCAGTTATCCACGACCTAACAGATCAAACACTTCCCGGGAGTGCCTGTAAATGTACCAACATACTTCCTGTTCTCGTCACCACCTAAGCGTTACCATGCAGCACACTCAGTTTCCGACCTGTACTCTGACATTCACTGTTGACTTCACTGAACTGGTGCACTCCCACAGACTCGTCGCTGAGTCGTTGCGGCCAAGAC
>NW_013565649.1:0-2891 GCF_000499605.1 Eimeria maxima | reverse complement strand
GGATTGTGTTGGGGGATGTTTGAGCAACGGGGCACAGCGTGGTTAGCGGTGCAGAAGGAATGCTATGGAGATTCGACACTGTGTGTGTGTCTGCTTGTGTTCATGGTAGCAATTGGACATTGTGTTGCCATGGGTGGGACTTTGGTAATTGATACATGAATATTTTTTTAAGGTGTTGAGGGTCTTGGCGACGTGGGGGGCATTGGTGAGTATGGGTGAGGGACGGTGGATAAGGAGACTAGAGGATTAGATTTTGTTCGGGTGTCTTTTTGATGTGGCATGTTTTGTGCATGGGCTGTGCAGGTTGCGAGGTACACGTTGAGCGAATTGTAGGCGCAGTGCATGCTCAGAAGGGGGATACAGCTGTGGTTCTTTGAGGTCCAAGCGTCTTGTTATCGGAATGTTTGTTGGCCAGGTGGATGTTGGACGGGTGTGTGTTGCAGTGTGGAGACTGCTAGGCAAGATGGGTGTGGCTGTTGTGTTTGTGAGGCGTGTTTATTGGGGTGTTGATTGTTGTATATGAGGACCTGCGTTAGAATTAATGTAGTTGGATTGTGAGTGCCCGGACGCACGGACGAGCATCTGGAAAAGTGGATGGACATATGCGTCTGTGGGGTTAGCGTGTTGTGGAGTTAGTGAAGAGCAGTCTGCGTGATTTGGTTGCTGTCACGAGTGCGTGGAGTGCATCTCTGCGGGTGTGTACACGGGTGTCGGGGTTTTATGTCGTAGTACGGTAGCCGCTTTGGTGCGTGGAGCGGAGGATAGTTGCGTGTGAGGAGTGTATTGCGTTGTATTGGGTATGGCATGGCACCGCCATGGAAGTGTTGTTTGTGTACTTTGAACTTTGCGCTATGTTGCAGGATGTGTGTCTTAGCGTTTAGCGTGTAGCTGGATATAACCATGTGGCGGGACTGGGTGTGCTTGTGTGACGAAGGGAAGAGAGCGTCACTGTATGATTAGACGGATCGGTGGTGTGTTTTGTTTGGGTTTGTTTGGGTGTGACGTGCCTCGTGCATGTGTTGACGGGATCGCGTGTAGGTGCAAGGGATGGCAGAGGTGCGGCATATTGTGCTGGCGATAGGAGGGTAGATGTGGTGCAAACGCGTTGGAGCCCGTGCATATAGTAGGATGTGTGTATGGAGTGTGAATGGATATGGGTGTGTTTTTCCGGTCTCTGTAGGGCAAATGTGGCATTGAGGTTAGCGTATAGTGGAGTTGCGCTGGGAATGTTGGGTGCGGTGATAACACGAATGTGTGGAGTGATGCTGTGTGGGTGTGTACGTGGGTTAGGGGGTTATATGTCTTTGGCGTCTAGCCTTTGCGGTGCGTGTAGCGAAGCGGTAATTGAGTGTGGAGTGTTTTGCGTTGTGTTGTTAATGGCTTGACACCTCCATCGATGTGCTTTTTTGTTTTTCTGACATTTGGATGTCGCACCAACCTGGAGATCGTGAATAGCTTTGGGCTATTCCTTTTTTCTGGGGTGTAGCCCAGCTTTCCCAGATGGGAGGTATGTGTATGTTCGTTTGACGAAGGGTTGAAAACGAGACTATATGATTAGACGGATACATGGTGTGATTTGTTTGGGTGTGTTTAGGTGTGACATCTGTTCTGCATGTGCTGGCGGGGTTGCACGGAAGGGTAGAAGAGTGGTGTATTGTGTTGGCGATAGGAGGGTATATGTGAGTTAAACGCGTTGGAGCTTGCGCATATAGCAGCAGTTGTGTACGGTGTGTGGATGAATGCGTGTGTGTTTGTTTGGACTAGGTACGACATTTGTGTCAGTGGTGTTAGCGTGTTGTGGAGTCGCGAGGTTCAGGCTGGGTGAGTTGGTTGATGCCACGAGTATGTGGAGTGCAGCTGTGAGGGTGTGTACGTGGGTGAGCGTGTTGTATGTCGTGGACAGGTAGTCGTTATATTTCGTTGAGAGGAGAAGTAGTTGCGTGCGGAGTATGTTGCGGTTTGTTCGTTGTGGCATTACACCGCTATAGACGTGCTTGCTCTGGCGGTTGCACCTCGCTCTAACTGGCAGATAGTGTGTTTTAGTGTTTAGCATGTAGGCGCGCATACCAACATGATGGGACTTGGCTTAGGTGCGTAGCAGCGGTTGAGATCGAGCCTTTAGGTTTAGAAGGGTAGTTGGCATGTTTTGTTTGGGTTTGCTTGGGTGTTACGAGCCTCGTGCATGCGTTGACGGGGATGCGTGTACCCGCACGTGAGCGTGGAGGAGTGGTGTACTGTGTTGGTGTTGGAGGGCTAGATGTGGTGCAAACGCGTTGGAGCTTGCATAATAGGAGGTGTGTAAGGTGTGTGTATGGATACGGATGTGTTTGATCGGAGTATGTTGGCGTTGTTAATAGAATGTTTGTTGTGCAGCTAGGTGTTGGAGTGTGTGTTGCTGCATGTTGACTGCTGGGGAGGTTTGGTGATGAGTGTTGTGTTGTTGAGGGGTGTCTGTTGTGGGTGTGGGTTGTTCTATTGGAGCCCGTGCGTTAGAAGGATGGTAATCGGTCTTTCATCACGCTGAAGAGCACGTAGGTGGACGCCTGTGGGTGTGGCCGGGAGTTATGCATCCATGCGTGTTGTGGGGTTGCGAAGGTTCGAATGAGTCTTCTGGCTCGTGCCATGAATGCGCGAATTGGAGGTGAGGGTTTGTGCGTGGGTGTAGGTGTTTGCCCTTGTGGCGAGCGACGAGGTAGGGTGCGCGGAGCAGTGATGTGATGGCTGAGTGATGCATGTGGCAAGTTGTGCAGGGGGTTCGGTGGAACGGGAGGCGAAATTTGGTTGGAGGTGTGTAACGTTTGTCCTAAGGTGAAGCGTGTGCGTTTTATCGACGCAGGAATATGAAGGATATCTTCTAGTGTGTGTTTGACTGACGGTGTGCATTTTGGAGT
>NW_013565648.1:0-2105 GCF_000499605.1 Eimeria maxima | reverse complement strand
TAATTAATTAATTAATTAATTAATTAATTAATTAATTAATTAATTAATTAATTAATTAATTAATTAATTTTTATTTTAGTTGTTTAGTTATAATGTAAAAAAAAGGAGAGAACAAAGAAAGAAGAAAGAAATAATATTTATTTATTTTATCTATTCATTACTTTATTTATTTTATTTATTTTATTTATTTATTTTATTTATTTATTTTATTTATTTATTTATTTTATTTATTTTATTTATTTAATTAAATGGCAATGCATGCAAAAAGGGGTATTTCTTTGCCTTTTTTTATACCTTAATATAAATAACAATAAAATATAATATATATTTATTTTATTTATTTATTTATTATTTTCTTTATATTATTATTATTATTATTATTATTATTATTATTATTATATTTTATTAGTGTATATAAAGACAATTAATAATAAATAAATAAATAAATAAATAAATAAATAAATAAATAAATAAGTCTTTTATTTGTAATATTATAAATATATATATAAATATATATATACATAATAGTATATATTAATAATATATATGTATATATATATTATATATATATAAATGTATTTATTGTATAAATATAAATGTTATTTATTGCATGCACATTAATTGTACATATGCAACAAAATAACTGTACATTTACAACAAAATAGATGCATGCATGCATGCATCCATGCAGAGTTGCATGCATGCACGCTATGCATGCATGCATAGTTACTCCCGTAGCGCATAAACTAATAATAATAATAATAATAATAATAATAATTATTATTATTATTATTATTATTATTATTATTATTATTATTATTATTAACAATAAGAATAATTTGTTATTAAATAAAATAAATAAATAATAATAATAATATTATAAATATTATTATTATTATTATTATTATTGACTAACATTAGGAGATAATACAATACAAGATAAGCAGAAAACAATCAGCTGCTGCTGCAGGCCTGCTGCTGCTGCTGCTGCTGCAGCTGCTGCTGCTGCTCCTGCTGCTGCTGTTGCTGTTGTTGTTGCTGCTGCTGCTGCACCATAGAAAGTCTGTATACAACAGCCTATAGCTGAATAATAAATAATTATTAATTAATAATAAATAATTATTAATTAATAATAAATAATAAATATTTATTAATAATAAATAATAAACAAGCATTTATAAGGAGGATAAACAACAAAGAAAAGAAACAAACATAAAAAGATATGCCTGCATGCAAACAAAATATAATTAAATATAATTAAATAAATAAAATTAAATATAATTAAATTAAATATATAAATAAATAAATAAATAAATAAATAAATAAATATATATACACCCTAATAATAAACAGCTACAAGAGGAGCCATTGTATTCGCTGTATATAATTAATTATAATTAATTATAATATAATTAATTAATTATAATTTAATTAATTAATTAATTATAATTTAATTAATTATAATTAATTATAATATAATAATAAAACAATAAAAAGGGGAATAATTATATTTATTAATTATCCCCTATTTATTATTCTTTTTCTTTCTTTCTTCCCCTTTATAGTAGACAACGCCTGCTGCTCAACACCTGTGCATGCATGCATGCGTGCATGCATGCAGAGGAGTCTGCATGCACGCATGCGTGCCTGCAGAATGGCCTCTCCGTGAATAGAAGCAGCAAACAGCAGCAGCAGCACTCTGCTGCTGCTCCCTCTCTCTTCTGCTGCTCCTCGTCGTCTTCTCACCATTCTCTAAGACACACGGAATGCTGCTGCTGCTGCTGCTGCTGCTGCTGCTGCTGGAGCAGCAGATCGCGTTGCTATAATCCATAAACATTATACTAATACTTCTGATAAACCAGCAGCAGCACTTGCTGCTGCTGCTGCTGCTGTTGCTGCTGTGGATGTTTGCTGCCGTTGTTGCTGCTGCCGCTGCTCATCTTGGTATTTTGGTGTTCCTCCTGTTGCTGTCGCTGCTGCTGTTGCTGCTGCTGCTGCTGTTGCTGCAACTTGCAGCAGGTTCAGCTGCAGCACAGCCTAAGGAAATATATATAGCTTTGTTTCCTTGTGCTTGTGTTATATATATTATATATATATATATATAT
>NW_013565647.1:0-2761 GCF_000499605.1 Eimeria maxima | reverse complement strand
TGCAGCCAAAGTATTTTGAAGGAGACTAAATGGCTTGTGCATCATTCTAAAACGTGACTGGTGGTAGCGGTTACATTCTGTGAGCACACCGATGCGGCATGAGGGCATGAATTGGAAATTGCACTTCTGCGGAAACGCTGGCGCGGTTCCTGCACAAAGACGAGGCGCTCTATCTCAGCAAATGTCAAGTGACGAGAATGTAAAGGTGACTCACCAAGGCCAGCTGCCTGTGCATGTATTGAAATCTGGATCAGGTGAAAGGCTGGCTACAGTATTACGTTCGACATTTTTTTTGAAGGGTGATGCACGAATGGACCCCTATGCCTGCTGGTCGACCGAGTCTGCCGTGGTAATTAGAGGAAAAACTAGAATGCTGTGGCCACAGCTAAGCATCTTCTTTTCACAAAAGCCAATAGCAATGGACTCATGTTCTCTCAAGTAGTCTGCGTGGACAGCCGGCACCAGTTGGGCTTAGCCGAGTTCAGGAGAGGTTTCAGTAGAGCAGTTCTTAACTGTGCACGCCTCGACATGCGACATGGCACCAGTTTGGTGTTCTCGGTAGTTAATAACGAATCGTAATATCGGTACCCTGAACAATAAAACGCGTCAACTAGCCAGCAGGCAAATGCCCTTACCAACTATTTCATGTGCAACCTAGCATGTCCGCTGGTCTAGTGGTGCCCAAGGAAAGGCCGGGTCTAACATCCAGCAGGTATCACATAAACGATCCCTTTGATTGAGATGCATTGCACATATGCATAGCGGGCTCAAAGCCAGAGATTGCCCACGTGCGGCTAGGGTCTCTACTAAGGTCGCATGCTGCAGAAAAGCCTACTGGAACTCTGCATATTATATTGACGCCTACATGCTGAACAGTTATCGAGGCGCATGCTCAAAGCTGACCCTGTGCTTTCACACAAACCCGTAGTCTTACCCAATGCACAGTCACTAAGATGATGCGTTCTCGCCGCCGTCTAACCACTACGGGTGCCGCCTTGGTCTTTGGCCCATGTAGTAAATCTTCCGCATTACGTCCATAAGAAAATCAACGTCAATAAAGAGAACAACAAGAACATATGTAGAATAAACTTGCACTCACCCAAACGAGCGTTTGTGGACGACATTCAGACAGATCACATATTTTCTATACGCCTCCGGCAAGATGTGTACCACTGAATATTCTTTTAAGGCTGCGGAGGTGTTACCACAATCCACGAACGCACGGCCTGTGTTCAGCGTATACATGAAAACAGATGTTGCCTTTGTCACCCAGCCCACAATTTCCGCTGGTATTTATATGATATGGAAGTGCACAATTAGATATGCACGCAAAACAGGAGAAAGAAAACTCAATCCATAATCGCAACATATTGGCATACTCACTTATACTCTTTGTTTATCCCTTAAAAAAACCAAACAGCCCCAATACTACACTTTGCGACGGTAGGTACCCTGCCAAGCGTCTCCTCTGTGGGAAGACTTAGCTGGTCTAAATGCGGAGAAGCGAACAATACTGCTGCGACACGCTCGCAGCACTGAGCACCTATGTCCGCCACCTTTCGTTTAATCATAGACCCTCCCACTATACGCCACATACGCACCATACTCCAGAGCACGTCAAGCGTTCTACACTGTTTTTCCGAAACTTTGCTTGCCTTTTTCCAGCCTGAACGGAAGGTAAAGAAAGGGATGCCTGATCACAAGGTGCCAAACCATGCTATGTTGAATCAAACCTCCGCCAGAGTTATGTTTTACATATAATGCTGTCATTGTAGCTCTGGTCTCATTGCTCCACGTGGTGGCTTCTTCGTGTATCCATGCAAACGTGGAGCTGCTGTAGAGCGTGCCAAATCTTTGGATGCCTTCTGTGACGCCTTCCCATATATTTGTCCTTCTCCCATGCCCTCAAACAAGTGATTCTCACGTGAGTTCTATTTCTGTGACGGACGTTTCATTCGGATTTCGAAATTCCCCACAAAACTGGATTTTGAGGCATAAACACACTTGCTGGGCAGTTAACGAGTTTTTGATGCTCAACGATATGCGCTCGCAGTTCGCAATATCAAGGCCTTATAAAGCTGCAAACTATTCCTAAAGAGAAGACGGCGTGCCAATCTGGCGCTTGCAATCAACCCGTTCTCTATTTTGTTTGTGGAAGTGCAGCCTTCCTGCCACATCCCTCTCTACGTGGTCTCAGCAGTGGTGTGGGGGCTAGATACAGTTTCACCTCCAGTATGAAACAACAACAGAGGCAGCCCCATCCCTACAAGGGTTGTCTATCTGTGCAGGGAAACGTCACAATGTGAGCCTAGCTGTCCCTGAAGAAAACACTCTTCTTGAAAACGTTTGAAAATGCCTGCTTGTTTCAAGCGCCTGCTGATACTCCCGAATGTCCTGCTTCGTACGCCCCTTACTCCTCTCATAAGCATTGATATCTGTAAATCCACCAGTACCTCCGAACTAGGACCAAAGCAGGAAACGCATTGGACACACGTTGGACTAAATTGAGCATTCTCCACTATCCAGCAGGTCCCTCCAGGCCTACCACTCTGCTTCTCAACAACGGCACACTCACAAACCTACTCACCATAGAACCCTTGAGTATACACCGAACGCAATACACGAGCCGACACTGTTGTTCTCGGATTTTATACTGGAAAACGGAGACAGCAGAAGGGCCATTGATTGCTAGCTAGTTTCATGTAGACTGTATAGCACGACACAACATTATCGCGTCTTGGGCTGTTGTTTGTGCAAGTGT
>NW_013565646.1:0-2422 GCF_000499605.1 Eimeria maxima | reverse complement strand
GCATACTGTCCGGCAGTTCGTTATGCAATGTGAAGTGCGTGTTCACGGCTATTCACTGCAAGTCGGTGTGCAGTACAGGTGACTCTAGAGATGCGTCTGTGTTCTTGAACCGGTCTACGTGTGGTTTGCACACAAGTGCATCAATAGCTCACACACACGATAGGCTCTTGGGGGCTGATTGAGACACCAGTGTAATCCCATTAATGCTCGACGAAGTGCCAACGTGAGCCTAGCTCAAGGAGCCTTTGTAGAAGTGTGTTAGGTTTTGGGGTCTGTCCTGGTGACGCTGATTGTGGCCAGGTCCGCTGTGGTACTAGTTGTGTGCATGCCATTAGGTGCCCCAGGTGCCGGTGCGAGGAGGCAAGACTGCCGAAGCCTATATGCTGTGGAATGCAGGCACAGTTACAAAGACACTGAATTGTATGAGTAATGTGCCCATCTTTTCCCGGCCCTTCCGGGAGAATGTGGTTTGTGATTCCATAGTGGATCTAGCCATCGTTATGCGCTTTGACGCATCAATACCAGATTGCGCTATGTTAGTATTCGTGTTGTGCTATACGCTGTGCGCACACGTGGACGGAGCATCCCAAAGTAATTGTTGTACACCAGATTGGTCCCGGATGGAGCGGATGTGAAACTACGGGCACGAAGCTGCATTACGAGTTGCTCTCCATCACGTTTGACTTTCGGGGCATGGCATTGAACAGTAATTCATTTTTCTGCGATGACTGTTTGGCGCTGATTGGCTGTCGTTTACACAGGCAACAAGCAGATATGACCGGTTGACTAGTGAATGATGGGCGCCAGCCGCTACTCAGAGCGTACGCTGCACACAGGCGCCCGCGCAACATAGTTCAGCGACTTGGTCAATTTGGTTTTCACCTGCGGCCACATGATACGCAGCGATCCTGACTATGCTCATTTCTCCGTTGATAATCTAGTTCGTAGTTGTTCCACCGTAAGAGTGCACCGTTGCTTTCAGGGGAGTGGGTGTTGCCGTGAGCAACGAAGGAGCATGCCTGAACCCACCAGCTGCAGCATTTTGCTCAACTGTCCAATGCGTTTGAATAACCCAGCAGGATGCTCTTGCGTTCTCATAACTTCGGTACCACATCAAATGCACCTCGATGCATCTATCGGTTGGACTGGCCATCCTCGTTCATGTTGGATGAGGTACGTGCAACGATGTTCAAACCTGCATAAATATGTTGTGTGCACATTAGACTCAGTTCAGCCATGATTATTGACATGGAGATGTGTGTATTTTAGCACGGGGAGGCCTTCCATGTTATAGCACGGGTTGACACTGGAGGGTTTGCTCCGATGATTAGGGCTCCCAGCGCGTTCGTGCGATTGCGTTCCTCTACGAAGATGAGTTGCAATCAAGACATCACGGCACAGGGTTCTGTAGTATTAGGTCTGTGTATGTACAGGAGCAAGGGCCCTCGTGAACTTAGCAAACCTTCGGTCTTACCGCTAGGTTATGGGCTGTGAGGTATGACGCTGCTAGCTGCTATGCAGCCACTGGTCAACCGCGTAACAGCCCGTGAGAATGACAGGCAATGGGCGCTTATCTCCAGATGGTCATCCAACGCATCGAGTTACATTTCTGCAAGTTTAGCACAGCCGTAGCATTTGCCCGACTGCCTGGTCACATGTTTTATACGAACCCACCGATATTCTACCATCTTTCTCCCAAGCGTGCGGGTTACGCAAAGCAGTCGAGGACGGCGCAACCCAAGTCTTAGCTGGTTGTTGCAGTGCAGCAGGGTTGTCGAAACCTGGTACCCGTCTCCCTGTGTATTTGAACGGTGGGTATTCAGTTCGTGCGCAACGTTGGCACAGCTCTGTATTCGGGTAGATGGCAGTGTTGTTCAGCGGGCCACGTCGGCCGTGAGTATAGACGGGGTGGACCTCTCGGTGGTGTTGCCGGCCCGTGAATGAATTATACAACGATATGTAAATACGCTAGCTCTTGTCACTTACGTTTGGCACAGCACGCAGTTTCATTGTTCACATTTGCTGACGTGCAGATGCGTGTGACGTCTCACTGGGAGGCTTTGCTGCTGTAGCACAGTGGGCACACAGGAGGGTATGCTTCGCATTTTTCGGTTCCTCGCTCCATTATGCGACTGCGCTGCTCTATTACGGTGCGCTGCAACCGCGGCATCATAACGGATGGCTCAGTATTGTTAGGTCGGTGCATATACTGGAGCTTATGCCTTGGGCAACCTAGTTAACCAACGCATTTACCATTAGGTTATGGTCGGTGAGCTATGAGGCAACTGCTATGCAGCCAATGCTCAACCGCGTCACAGCCCGTGAGAATGACAGGCAATGGTCGTTTATCGCCCAGTTGCAATCCAACGCATCGAGTTACATTTCTGCAAGCTTAGCACAGCCGATCGTAAACGGGCTGACG
>NW_013565645.1:0-1770 GCF_000499605.1 Eimeria maxima | reverse complement strand
CAGAACGATGTGAATGAGGGAGAATGAGACCATCCGAAGCCTTATCCTTTGGTGAAAACGTTGGGACACTGCTTCCGACAGTCCAGTGTAGAATAGGTGTCAAAACCCAGAGAGCCGGTAACCACGTTTCTCCGTTTCGCATCCATGCGGTTCACATAGCAGCACATCTCCATCATAGATTTACAATACGGTTAAATCGTTTCTGAAATGCTCGTTCGTTAAACAGTATACATGACCTATTATTGCACTGATGCTCACGTCAAAGCGAGTTCACCCGTTCGAATACGCACGTGCAGATATAGAACTACTTCCACTTCAGGACCTCGTGTACCCAACAGCATTCAACGCGACCTTTCAAGTTCATACCGGGCAATTCACCACTACGCCAATGAAACGCACAAACTGGTCACGACACACTGAATTAGGGACACACCCATCAGGACAAACAGACAACACGCATCCATCGTTGCCGTCTAACTGGCACTAGGACAGGAAAGCCCAAACGTTCAAACGTTCACACCGACAACCACAAACGAGTATTCTCTTACTCCGCGCGTGCCCGCCTCCATCCATTGTATCAATGCCCTTTCCTAAGCTACCCAGTTGTGCACACAACCAACACTCAACATACCTGACACAATGCGCACCACATTTGACCACTGCAACAAATGTGAATATTCATGCATCCATATAGAACACCAATACTTAGGGACAGCAAAACTGATTTATGCACGATGCCTTTATGCTCACAACACAGACAGCTCTAACAGGCCAATAGTCCACAGCTTCACAGTCGCACATTGGGGCAGTTCATACTTGCTGAATCCACAAAGCCGAGAAGCGGGGAAACTCACACTTGAGGCACGCGCCTCGCCTGCTATCGCCTGCTATATAGCAGGGAAGCTTTGTGATGGATGATGCACGGAATTGCAATGGGTTGTTCAGGGTGAACGTTTAGCCAGACAGTGGCGGACCCGGTGGTGTATATGTACACCGCAAAACTGCAGAAAACCCCAGGCATCGAGAGACCGTCAGCAGACGATTTGGCTCTTCTGCAGTGTAGCTCTCATCCCCTAGCATCTGGTCCTTGAGGTTCCAATCTCACATGCCTTTGCAGCTTGACCTACTGGAGGAAGGCAGCCAGTCAGTCAGTAGTCAATTCGGTCGCCCAGATCGAGTGGAAGCCTCTACGTTCAAACAAATGCCAGTATTAACGTGTAGTCGTGAGGCTGCCTGTTTACTTGCCGCTGCCAGGACATATACCGGAGAGCCAATCATTCCGAGCAAACACAAAAGCAAAGTGGCATTTTTAAAAAATGCCCTGAGACCGTAGCGCCTTTTTCCTCTGTCGCAAATTGATTGAAGTTCTTACTGAGACGTCGGAAACTGCGCCAAAGCAGCCAGTGATGAACTGATGCTCACGCCAACGCGGGTCCACACGATCGACCACGGACGTGCATATATGTGCGAACCAATTCCACTTCAGGCTAGCGTGTACCCAACAGCATTCAATGCGACCTTTCATGTTCAAACCGGGCGATGCGACACTATTCCAATGGAGCGCACTAACTGATCCACACATTAACTTATGCACAAACGCATCAGTACAGAGACAACACGCATCCATCGTTGCCGTCTAACTGGCATCAGGACTGGAACTCCCAAACGTTCAAACGTTCACGCAAGCCACCCGGCAACCACAAACGAGTATTCTCTAACGCCGCGCGTGCCCGCCTCCATCCATTGTATCAATGCCCTTTCCTAAGCTAC
>NW_013565644.1:0-3415 GCF_000499605.1 Eimeria maxima | reverse complement strand
GCTATTTGGCTGGCCACCTAGTGGCGCAATAAAGGTGTACTTGATTAACTGTGAATCGCATAGGCCCGCCGGAGCGGTTTGCCGATAGAAGCGCTCACTGTAGTACGGTTAAATTGTGATGGAGGCGCCGAATACCATGTGAATTACTCATGGACTGAACGTGTGCTGGTACGGTTGAACTTGTTCCAACAATCGTTACTTGGGTCTACATAAACGCAAAGCTCACCGCATCATGGAATCCAAAGTGAAGATCCGTTTACATTCGATATGTGTGAGTAGTTTCAAGTGGTTTCAACAATATTCGTGCGCGGAAAAGTTCTTCATCATAGCATGTCGTTCTTTCCTCTACGATCGCGATTGCTTGCAGACCCCTTCAAGCGGTGCTCAAGCCAATCCGATGCGCTACTTCCATCGGTTGGATATGGCATTCCAATGGAGTCTGTGTAATAGCTGTTGGCCTTCTGTCATGCCCCACAATATTTGTCGTCTGCCCAAAAGTGTTATAATCTTGTCAACGACGTAGTGTGTAATGCAGGTTCAGACGTGCCTGACGTGTCCAGTTAGGTCAAACAATTACAGGTTTCGAAGCAGCGAACATCCAGGTTGTACGTCTCTGTTGGGTGCGTCGCTGAGCACTGCGTTCAGATATATGAACTCGGTGAGCTTTTTTGTGGGAACAAATTTGGCGTCATTGCCGTAGACCCCTAAGGCTATATATTTCCCTATTGCTTCGTAGAACACTCCACGAGGACTCGTATCCGTTATGCATAGAACGTACGTCTTCTATGGTGTAAATCTGCACGTGGTCCCCTATCGAAGAGCACCTTGTAAGTAGGGAATTTCAGTGATTGTGACCACTCTTTCCACCTCATGGTTCAGTGCAGGCCGTGCTGCCTCCAGTGTAGCAGATTGATATGTTTCATTATTATCTGGAGTGTGGGGATCTTTCGGACAGAGCACGATTAATGAACACGCTTGCTTGTGCTGTCCTGATTGGGGAGCAGGTGGTGAGTTGAGCAGCAATGCTACACTGCTTTCCAAGTGGGTGGCTTGACGACGTTGTGGTTCAACAGCTGTACTCGGCGGAAAAGAAGGCAGTCTGACAGACTCAGAAGATTGCCTTCTGCAATGCGTCTGTTCCAGATCAACTGAGTGATTCCCTCACTTGTACTACTAGATTTTGCCACCGGACGTGAGGCAAATGAGTTCTATGCTCGTATTTCTGCACGCTAGTCGTGCCTTAGATGGTGGACTACGTACACGTGCAGAAACGTCAACGAACCATCTATTCACGGACACGCTGTAGGCGTGCTTTAGCTGGAGGCCGAACAGACAGCAGCGAGGCTGGTGACACTCTCCAAACCGGCCAGCCTGTGAGACCAAATTTTCCCATGGCATACTCCGGTACACCTAGAAGTGCAATAGGACCCATGACGGTAATCCAATGACATGCGTGAAGGCGTCTTGCTCAGAAAATCCACGTTACCGTCATTCTGTTCATTCAGCAGCTGCCCAGCTGCGTTTTCTCCTACAGCATGCGAGCTAACAAGGACAATCAAAGAAAATATCTGTGCATCTTTGTCTACTGGAGTGTTCGCTTCTAATGCTGTTGTACGAGCAACTGCATCCAATTCTACCCGTCTACCAGATGGTCTGTAATGGGGTGACTTTTATGTCTCAGCGTGAGTACTACCGCTGCACTTTCGTGCGCAGGACGTACACTGCACAATTTAGGTTGTAAGCCATTCATTACGAGACATACAACTACGCAGGCGTGCAGAGAAAGGCGGATCAAGTTCCGGACTTTCTTTGGCGGCGTTCGTGTCCTCACCACCATGCACATTCAGTGTTTGCGGGAGGGAGGCCACCAACATTGATGGCCCTTAGGACATAAGGCACCCTGCAGACCATGACATAGGTACACGTCGGTCGAGAACGCATTTTAGTAGTCGCAGCAGGGAGGCGACAAGCAGCAGTTCACTCAACCGAGAAGGGCAGCAACTGTGCCCAAGCATTGGTGTAACCTCCAGCGAAGTACACTTGTCAGACCCAGCACAGTGGAAGCATTATATGCTTACAAAATATGGCAGGAAGGCTCTTCGCCCCACGTACTAGCCGTAAGCTAGCAACGGCCAGATCCAATTATTTTGCTTCATCTCCACTGTGCTCAAAACACCATGAGATGCTTCAACAAAAGCGGTTCTAAGGGATGTGCAGCATTTGCACCGAGACGTTCTATCAAACGATGCTTCAAATTATGCATGGTTTATGTGGATAGCAATGGTCTCCTCTGTTTTCTTCCAGGACGCCTTTGGGTGTCGTAGTAGTTGCAATGTAGAGGGGAGGCACTAGAGGAAACGTCCAAGAGCGTTGCATTCAGTAAAGCCCTTCAATTTTGGAATCACACCTTGAAAGTGGGCATGGACAGTGAATCCATAAGTGCAGGCACGGTGTTTAGTGGACCATCTCACGTCCTGGGCCTTTCGTGAGAAACTAAAGCACGCGCAACGAGCAGTGTATTGAGTGCCTGCTGCACACCATTTAAAGCCAATTCGTGACTTGTGATGCAATATGCAATGAGCCGCCACCTGCTGTGGCAAACGGCTAGCTTGTCGGCAGCGTCCTGCTTCGGCTTTCAAGGCACTGCACACTTCTACGGTGGCGTTTCTCGCTATTTTACACCCATGCAGGGGACAGCTATATTTATAGAGTCCTGGTGTGGCAGGCGCTCTTTGCACTTGCTGTCCGTCTCGATTGAGTGCTTTGCAGCTGGAAAGCAACCGGGCAAACCTGATTGGGTACATTTGTGTGGGCCTAGACAAGAGATTTGTCCTCGGCGTATTAATGAATCAGCAGTGGATAGGCACATGCGGGTAGAGCGACAACAGTTTGGGTAGTATGTCATGCGCTGGAAGCTGGACCATTTTCACGTTTTTCCTTTGAATAGCGTTCCTGGTTTCCGTGAAGGTCAACGCGGCGCAGTGGTTCACTGAGCTCCAGTCGCCTTGAGGCCTCGGGGAAGGTCGGCGAGGCTGCACTTCTAGCCGCCTAGCGCATCGTGAGGCGGTTTGTTCCCTATTTACTATTTCTACTATATTAGAAAGTATTTCTTGTTTAACTGACACAAGAAGAATATCATGCGGTTGCCAGGCCTTACCGAGGGCTTCTCGTAGTTGGCACTGGTTCTAGCATTTTGCCGCGCTCTGCTTGGAAGGGTTCGTGGGCACTGCTTAGCGTGGGACCTGCCGATCTGCAATGTAAAATGTCGCCCTACGAATTGCCTTCATTCTTGCGATTTGGGGGATGTCTGGCTGTGTTTAATACTATAAGGAATTTTAGCTATGAACCTGCCCCCCCTTTTGGTCCTTCAGCTTGATTGGCGTTTTACTCCTTTCCTGCTGCTTGCGCAACCGCA
>NW_013565642.1:0-2175 GCF_000499605.1 Eimeria maxima | reverse complement strand
TATATATATATATATATATATATATACTATTATTGCTAGCTAGCTAGCTAGGTAGCTAGCTAGTTACTTGTGTATTTTATTTGTCTCCTTTTTTTTTGCAGGTATCTAAATATAAGAGGATGCAAAGAACTTGTCTCTGATACAGGAGATGTGCTGCAGCGTTTGCTGCTGCTGCTGACACCTCCACACGAACAGGAACAAGAGCAGCAGGAAGAGAAGAAGAAAGCCGAGCAGCAGCAGCAGGAGCAGCAGCAGCAGCAGCAGGAGCAGCAGCAGCAGCAGCAAGAAGAACAGAAACAAGAAGAAGAGCAGCAGAAACAAGAAGGAGAACAGAAACAAGAACAGGAACAGCAACAAGATGCAACAGCTAAAGAAACAACAACAACAACACCAGCAGCAGCAGCAACAACAACAACAACAGCAACAACAGCAACAACAACAACAACAACCAGCAGCAGCAGCAGCAGCAGCATCAGCAGGAGCATCAGGAGCAATGCATGCCGTTGGGCTGTAGGAGGTAGACCTCTTGAACTTTTGCTGCAGGAATTATTAGAAGACGTAGAGGTATGTATGTATGCATGCATGCATGCATGCATACATGCACACCCTTACCACCACCACCAGCAGCAACAACAGCAGCAACAGCAATAGCAGCAGGTGTATGTTATGTTTATTGTGCATACAGAGTAATGTATCAGCAAGAGAAGGTGTCCCCTTAGCTGTCTCTTTATGGTTACGTCGTATAAAACAAAAGACAGAAAAACAAGAAGAACAAGCAGCAGCAGCAGCAGCAGCAGCAGCAGCAACAACAGCAGCAGGAGCAGCAGGAGGAGAGCAACAGGAATCAACAGAATCCCAAAAACAGCAGCAACAAGAGAATAATGACTCAACAACAACTAACAATCAACAACAACAGCAACAACAGCAACAACAGCAACAGCAGCAACAGCAACAGCAACCAACAAAGAAGCGTGCAGGTAGACCAAGAAAGATACGTATAATAAATAATATAGAGGATGAAATATTATTATCAGAGAATGAATTATTTTATTCACAATATCCAGATGAACCTGATAAGCCTACACCATTCACTATAGAAATGAAAATGGAAAAGGTTTGCTCCTCCTGCTGCTCCTGCTCCTGCTGCTGCTCCTGCTGCTGCTGCTGCTGTTGTTGTTGTTGTTCTTGTTGTTGCTGTTGTTGTTGTTGTTGATTGTTATTATTATCTTTTTTGTTGTTATTTTGATGGGTTTTTGTATGTCGTTATTTACTTACTCTAATCTTTTATTAGAAATTAATATTTATAATATTAACGAATACTAATCCTGTTGCTTTTGCTGTTGCTGCTGTTGTTGCTGTTGTTGCTGCTGTTGCTGCTGTTGCTTATTCTTGTCCTCCTTATCCTGCTCATTCTTTTGATGGGTCTGATGGTTATTATTCGGGTGTTTCTTGTTTGTTTGTGCTGGTGGTTATAAATATTGTGCTGCTGCTGCTGCTGCTGCTGTTGCTGCTGCTGCTTGTTTATTTGTTGCTGGTACTATGTCTTATGTTGCTGCTGTTGCTGCTGCTGCTGTTGCTGCAGGAGCAATTGTTATCTGAGGGTTTCCTTAATTGGAACAGAACTGAATTCACCAAATTCATCAGGTTTGCTCCTGCTGCTGCTGCTCTTGCTGCTCTTGCTGCTCTTGCTGCTGCTGCTTGTTGTTGTTGCTGCTGCTGCTGCTGTTGTTGTTAGTTGTTGTTTCCCTTATCCCAACAGTACCATCCCCTCCTCCTTTCCTGTCCTATGTATTTTATTTGTTGTTGCTGCACCATTTGTTGAATTTGTTGCATTTTCTGTTGTTATTGCTGCTGCTGCTGCTGCTGCTGCTGCTGCTGCTGCTGCTGCTGCTGCTGCTGCTGGTGCTGCTCCTGCTGCAGTGCATTAATCCATTTAGGTCGTGATAGATTAGAAGAAGTTTGGCAAATACATTTTAGTCAAAGTAATAAAACATTAGATGATCTAAAAAAATATGCAGAAGTTTTCTTCAAGAGATATGCAGATATTGAGGGAGTATGTCTATTTATTTATTTATTTATTTATTTATTTATTTATTATATTCTTATCCAATTGTCCTCCTTTTCTTACTCTTCCTCTATACGTGTCTCCTTTTTTTTTATCTTATATATATTATA
>NW_013565640.1:0-39273 GCF_000499605.1 Eimeria maxima | reverse complement strand
GATCGCTGACTGCCTGAGCCGTTGCGAATATCCGCAGCATGAGCTACACAGACTGACTCGCATTTGTCATATTGCATGTATACAAGCGACCACTGCGGGTGTGCAAGTATAAAAGCTCTATGTGGTATCACAGAGGTAATAAAGTGGACTCGGTGCTCGATTAGGTATTGTATTGACGTTTGCGTCTTATTGCGCGACACGCATCATATGCGCTACGAAATATGTGTGTCTCAGTAGTGGGAAACTGCAATGCATTGCCAAGTGTATGTGGGTCATTGATGAGCTGCAGTGAATATCGCAGTGCTGGAGTAGTGAGGGATTCAGCATTAAGTTCACATGAGCGTTGAAGTCCCAATTGGACTATTGAGGGCCCATTGCAATCACCGCATCCGAAACATCTGTTCGGAAGTTTCAATATGGCCCTGACGTGTAATGCCGTTGGTGACCATGCATGTGGTGGTGCTCGTGATGGGAGGAAATGCTGAAATTGCAGCCAGTACGGTTGATGGTCAAGGGTTGTCGTGTATGGCCAGAAGCACAGTAGCATAGAGCAGGCGGAAAGAAGCACACTAGGTGGTGACTGACAAGAAGTGGCAGAGTTCTCCTCCTTCGCATATTGGCTATTTACGATAATGAGCCTCAGTAGAGGGCGGCATCATGCAAGCTAGGAAAGTGCACCGGTCTATCAGTTGTAGTGGGTGCTGACTATTTTGCCAGATGATTGTGTTAGGTGCTTTAGTGAATACCGAACTGAAATGCACAGCATTCGTTGAGTTAACCTTGCTGCAGCCGGTGAGAAACGTGGCGTTTGCTGCTGTTGGTCGGATTCGCCATTGAGAGGTGAATGCGGTGTGGCTAGATAGGACGCCGAAATGGTTGCGGTGGGACGAGAGAGCGCACTGCCGTTGGCAAAGTACTATAAAACGCATTTGCGTATGCAGGTAGGTATCTTAGTAACCGTACAGTACATCTGAGCGTGGATGTGCACTACCGTTCATGTAGTCCGAAGGGTTTATTCAGTGGAGAGTAAACGCATTACAGGCAGACTGTGATGGGTGTCACTGAGGCAGGGTATAGCCCATCGTCCTTCGTATGGATCCTGATATTTGGACGAACATTGCCGAGATAGCGTTTGCGGCCGGGCAACATATGCTCAGCTCAGCGCAAGAAAAATAACTAACCCTAAAGCCATTCCGTAGTGATTGCTTATACAACTCTTACTACCGCACAGCAGGTTATAGTGGATTGTGCAGCTGTCTTTGGTGGATTTGCGCACACCCGTGTCCGCACATTGCACGGTGTATTTGTGCGCAATTCTGCAAGGTACTGAGCACTGCATTTTCACGCAGCGCAAGTTCGCGTTGGCATTTGATGAACAATGGGCTCCTCTGAGGTTTAATGGAAACAATGCAAGCTCCAGCCCCGCTAACAAGGTTTAGTAGGGCTCATGCACCTAACCGCAGTTTGGCGATTTATGTGGTACTTCACAACATAGACGAAAATGCCGATATTTCAGCGAGTACGTGGATGCGAGGGTAGCTTGTTTTGTGCATGCTGGAAGGTAGCTGTAGATACGGGCAAACCAAAGTCGGTTGCCTCCGAGTAAAATTGATACAGTACTCTTCCCCCCAAAACACATCATGAAATCGCCTAACGGTATAGTACAGGTATTCTTCTTGGGGGCGTGCGACGCGCAGAGCGTGTTATTTTGACGAACATTGCTGAGATTGTTTTGAGGCCCGGCAGCATTTGGGAAGCATACTCCACCACAATAGAACCGTGCTTCAGTGGAACAGGGAGACCTGTAATTGCCTATACATTTCTTTCACCAGGGAGCAGCTTAAAGTGGATTGTGCTGCGGAGTGTGCTGCGGTTGGTGAATCTGCGCATAGGCAGGTATGCAGATTGCCCGGAGTATTTGTGCGCGCTCCTGCCAGGCACCGAGCATTGCAGTTTTACTGATTTGAGTCAGCGTAAGTTCACGTATGCATATGATGAACAATTGGAACCCACTGGGTCAATGAAAACAGTGCATGCTCCAGCCCCTTTAACAAGTTTTAGTACGGTTCATGTTCATGCGCCTTACCTTGGTTTTGGAGATTTATGCGGTACTTCACAACGTGGATGGAAATGCCGATGTTTCAGCAAGTACGCGTAATGCGAAGGGATCGTGTCGTGGACCAGCTGGAAGGTAGCGTTGGATAAGGGCTAACCAAAGTGTGTTGTCACTGAGTAACATTGGCACAATGCTCCTCGTCCCCCCAAAAATCATGTATTCGCCTACATTGCATGGACGTTGTCATAGCATTGGTTAGGATGCCATCGGAGTCAGCCGCTCGTTATTGAATGGGGCTGTATTCGTACAAAAAGAACTATTTAATATTAATGGGTGCAATGTTCTTCATTCTATGATTTAACATGTCCTGCTCACCAGGCCGCGGCCCTACCTATAGCAAGTCACGCAGCTGATGCAACTGGTGGCCGCACTAGCTCTTCCCTTTGCTGTTATGCATTGTTTTAATGCAACTGTCATCCAAGGGAATACCAATGATTATCGTGTGCTACCACGCAGTCTAGCGGAAGGCTAAAATTGGGATCTCCTTCCTTTTTTAGGTAATACAATCTTGCAATGTGCACCTGTTGGGCATTTAAGCGGGTGCCGTAGGAAGATGCGTTGCGCTAAAACGAGTTGCGCATAGGGAATGCACTACGCAAAGTTGGGAGTGTTGCTGTCGATGGGATACTCCACAGCCTACGGAATATGGTGTGGCTTTGGTGCGCCGGAATACTCGCATTTTGAGGCCCGGCAGCTGCCTCAGCGATTCAGGTTGAAGCTTGAGGCATGCTGAGTGCAATGTCATATTCTATGCACTCTCATTTGATACGTTTGACTTTGCGGAGCACGATGCGTAGCAAGGAAAAGCCCTGCTCACCCGGTGTGCCCCACCAGAATTGCATACCAACAGAGAAGGCCCGTGCATACCGTGTGGTTCTAAATCGTGTCTGCAGCTGTGCTTCGAAGCAGCTAATGCATCTGCGTGACTGTTTCTAGAGCATGGCGGCCGATAGAGTAAGTGAATTGCACAATTATTATGAAGATAATCCACATTCGAAATTAATGTTCCTCTTTACAAAGAGGGCATGCGGAGGTGGCACTCAATCTTGGGAATGTTATCGGTCCTGCTTGAGTCCAGCCATTCTTTCTGGTTCCATCGACGTTTAAGAAGGATACCGTTTTGACTCGCCTGTATCTAAGTATGTGTGTTGCATCCTCGGTACTGGAGTGTGTCAGCCAGTTTTTGTAGAGGTGGCCCTGTGAATTAGTTGCAACATGCAGTAAGTATGAAGCTAGCTTCGTAGGATTCTATCAGCATCCGTTGAGGGGGCGCGAGCCCGTCGTGTGGGCGACAGAGGCAAGGAAATACTTTGTTTGTTCTTAAGGTCATGAGTCCTGCTGTGGGGTGCTGGGGTGTCACGAGCAGTCATACTGGTCACCGCGAAAGCGTACTGCATATTTTTGTGCTTCCCAGTTGGCTGTATCCGGTGCTTGCTGATGAGGTAAAACGTAATTCTGGCTTGCTTTTAAGTTGGTGAGTTGAATCCCTACGGGCTCTCTCCTCACATTTTCCCATTCCCTGTTATCGGGAGCCCAATTGCGTTGCCTTGCCAATGCAAAATGCAGGCCTTATGCAACGGAACGTTTTGCCCCAATCCGTGTGGCCGAGCCAACAGCTGCAGACATGACGGGAGCATTTCTATGGGGAGCTTATGCCTCTACGAAGAACTTCTCTTCTACAAGTTGGCCTCGCGGTATTCAACCAAAGTTTAAATACAGGGGTCTCAAGCAAAACCCCTGCGCCGGCATGCAATTTACAATGTGTGTGAAACGAGGCCTGTGATAGCCTCACCCGTTGCATGACACGCCACCGCAAAAAGAGAATTGATGTACTGATAGGAGCTCTGCAATTTGAGTAATGTATATTACAAAAGCATATACGTCAGCTCAATTGCAGGTGCCAACCCTAGGCAATCACCTACTTCTTATAAATTCAGACTGTGTGTAGCTAGTGGCTCAATCACGCCGAATGTTGCATGCAGAATTCGCCGGCCTGAAACCTCTAGAGTGGACCATATATGGTATGCGATGGGATAGGCACAGTACCGGTTGTGCGCTGCGGCTCCACAAGTATAAACAGTAGTTTCTGGCTGGGCTCTCTCGCCACTGCAGTTAATGCTCGAGCTGCAAACAGCGCAAGCTCAGCCTGCTAAATAGTGTACAGTTGCGAACATCTGTGCCTTTCTAAAGCTCATAACAAACACAGATCTGGTGGATCAGTGACCGAGTCACACTAAGGTTGTGGGTTCTGTCATTGCATAACGCCAGTGGCGGATTTTGAATGATGTGACAGACAGTGTGTTGTTCTGCAGCTAGTGGCTAATGGGGCTACCCGGGCGTCAATTGGTTTCGTACAGGGGAGACGGATGGCGGGCATTAACGCTATGCACGTTATTTGTGTTGCCCAACCCTCCGAAGACAAACGTCAATGGCTATAGATTTGCTAGGTGTTTGATGTAAGCTTCGGTGATGAATATCCTTTGGGTAGGGCTATTGGGGCACTCGATTCCTTCAACTTACGTGCCACTCTACAGGGTTGCTGTGACTGAAGAACGAATGCCTGTACATCCCTGAAGGGACAGCTTGATGGCTAGCTAGCTATACAGCACAGACATTGTACCATTTCACCCTGTTGACACTCTATCATACATACCCACTTTATTTGCATCTAGGTAGTATTGGCCGCTTAATTAGTAATATGTTGATGCCAGTTGGTGAGTAGTGTACTTCGACGTCTCTGTTGCCCAGCGCGCAGTCGAGAACCGACACATTGTAAATGTGTTGAGTTGCCATTGGCAACTGGATTGTTCGAAAATATTGATGCAACCGCATAGCACCTCTTTTTCGTTATGCGCGAAGCTCTCTTATGCTGCACTGAGTTGGCGCAACAGCCTTAATATATAAGGGGCTGCTAACTCATTGCACACTTTTCGTTGAACCTCGTTGAATGTGGAGGCTGCAAGGTACTTGCGGCGACTGGAATGGCGAAGGTACACGTTGCGTCCAGGGCTTCTACAAGGGTATGCATGTCGTTAGTACGCTGCCACCATCCATAGGATTTGCTTCGGTATGCGCTGCCGGCTGTTTACACGCGCGGCCCATTCGCAGATATCGGTTACTACACGCATTAGCACGGCAAGGAGAAACTGCGCCTGTCTGTAAAACATTTAATTCTCAGTTTCAAACACGCAGGTGTACTCTGTAGGGGTGTTCTGTTTGGTAATTCCATAGTGATTCTGATAATAAAACTTCTAGCTTTTAATATGCAGCATGCTGCTGTAGCTAGTACGCGGATTGCAGGGCAAGCCCCTGCCGGCATTGCGGGACTCCAAACGACGGCTCTTTCTAATGCAACATTATTTTTGTCCGTTCAAGTCAGTCATTCTATCTTCTTGCATTTGTTGGGTTTCACATATATGAGTTACAATTAGTTTCACTGCGAGTGTCACAGTGCCCGCCATTACGGTCCGTCTGGTCTTTAGCACATCATCTGGCAGTTCCTGTTCAACGACATACTGCTGCTCATTACATCCCCTTTAGCTGCTGCTGAAGGGTGCGTACACAGCTGCCTTCTAAAACTGATTGACTCCAATTGAGTGCGGCTATGTAATCGAAACCGAATGCTCTCATTGTGAAGGGCCCTTCTTGAAATCTGGCCACTAGTAGGGTTCTCATGCTTTCCTGCCATGAACCAGCGAACAGATAGGTCCTGCCTTAATGCGTATTCGTGCTCTGTACAATCTGTGAATGTACACACCATTGGACCATAAACGTTATTGATATCCTTCAGCCGGCGCTCTATACTCCGAAGTGCGTAGTCCATACCTAATCGTTGTTGCCATGATGCAGGCACGGCTATCTCATTCCTGCTGTTCCCTGTGCACGCCAATAGACCAAAACGTTGGGAAACACTGGCAGGATGTGCGTCATGTGGACCGTATGAAACAGACAAAGCGA
Organism: Eimeria maxima; assembly: GCF_000499605.1. Lineage (NCBI taxonomy): Eukaryota > Apicomplexa > Conoidasida > Eucoccidiorida > Eimeriidae > Eimeria > Eimeria maxima. The sequence goes on along the minus strand of NW_013565640.1, from coordinate 33,200 downwards.
GGAGCGGCATGTGCTCGTCGCCAATAAATAGTTAGGAGTGTGGGGAGGGAAGCCCCATAGGGATGACAAACCATTACGGTGGTTTGACACGTCCAAAGGGATAGCAGGCGAGCTCAGGCATCTTCGCGCTCCAGATTAGCTCTAAGGAATGCACACACGTACAAGAATATTCTGCATGTTTTCATGTGAATACGTCATGCAGTTATGTTTCAAGTATAAACGTCGCAATTGTGTGCCAGGTTTGATTTCTGCATATGGGGCTGCATGCTGTGCTGTCTGTGAAAATATAAAACATGTAGGTATCTATTCCATGCATATATGGGCTGTAGAGCATGCCTTGAAGTGTTGCACTGAGCAGAAACGGCCGGCTATGGACTGTATATGTTTTGCTGGATATGGCAGATTGTGAGTAGTACATGCTGCTTTGAATGACTCAGGAGTGTATGCCCATTGCGTGGCAGGGAGGCAGGCGTATCCAGTGCTGCTGGTGGAATGCGTGAATAAAAGCTTTTGGAGCCCCGTGCTAATAGGTAAATCGAATGTATCACGCCTGTAGTAGTGATATGGTGGACATTGACACTACTGCTCATCTAGTAGGCTAAAACATCAGAGTCAATTATCCCTATGTTTTCCTTAGTGAGCACGCGTAGGACGCACTACCTTAGAATGGTCCCGGCTGTCCTTCATACAAACGTTTTAGGGACCAGTTTTGTTTTGTTTGCGAATGCATAAGAAAGCCTCACCGCACACGTTGATAGAGAGTGCGGGTTCTCGATCCTTTGAAGGCGAGCAACGGACGTAAAGCACAGAAAGTTGACGAAGGCCAGTGCTTATGCTGCAATCCACAGCGTGCCCTGCGCTTTCGTTCCTGAGACGTTCAGTGTTTGGGGGTTTGTTCTCCACTGCCTTAGACCAGCCGGAATGTAGAAGAGACCGGTGGACCTTAGAGGCTTCGCCCAACTCGGGACTGATAAGCCTGCAGTGCTACCATTTGGCAAAGCGCGTGTTTGTATGAACGCTACGGAATCCAGACAGTGCGTTGAATTCAACGCGTAGCACTATAGCGGAGAAGAGCGCTTGCGGAGCAGCCAACAAATGGTGTCGAGTGAAACGGAGGTTGCCCACGTCTTTTAAAGTTGCCTTCACTAGAGTGACGCTCAAATGGAAGAGCTAATTCAGTTATGCAAAAACGCCTGCTGCAGGAATAGATTTGAAACTGAAGATGGCGTACTAACACTGCCTGTATGGGAGTTGTTTTCTGCTTGTGCAGCATGCAGCTAGCCTCTAAGCCCGAGTGTATTTTGCTGAGCTAGCAACGCAAGGGTGTACAAGTGACAATTTTCAAAACAATGCCGCGAGCTCGCGTCGAAGAACCCAGGTTCTTGCGAGGCCATTGGGTAGCCTCAGGGAATAGTAGGATGTCTTAAAATTCATAGAAGCGACGTACTCGGCCCATATGTACTTTCTGTTACAGCACCGCCCATCATGCGGCATGAAACTGTGCGAGCGTGGGTTTGCTTCAGAAAGTAAGTCTGGACGTTTCCGGTAATCCCAGAAACACCTGCGGTTTGGGAAATGGGATGCCTGCACGTGCTTGCCGTAAGCTACTACACGGTAGCTTCATGCTTTCGTTTTCGATGAATTGGCTCATGTTTGAACCCTACAGATGTTCCTCATTAATCATCAGTCGATGTCGAGAAGTCAAATGTCCATTCCGCTTTCGTGCGTGTGCAAAACCAATAAGTGCTTCAGCAACTCTTGTTAGGATCCTCATCTAATTTCGTCATTCGTGTATTCATTTGCGGAAGTCGGCACCGTAGCCGGTGCTTGGCTCTATCAATCCTATTATGAAAAACTCCATCTCTGCAGTTCGTGCGTTTGCTGCCCAGCATGGTCATAAGGGAGAATCGAATCAGGCAAGCCGAATAGACAAGGGAGGAGATTTAGCCTTGCTAGCAGATTATCCAGAACCTGCCAGAGATACTTCTTCAGTAAGCATAGGTAGCCAGGATACTTCTCTGTTCTACTTCGCATCGTGCCAAAGCGTAGGCATGGAACGCAGTATTAAATGCTACGCGAGCGTCAGGTTATGTACAACAATGTGTTTCCCAGACACAGCTGTTTGAGTATGCATGCTTGGAACATTATTCAGCTTCGTTCCAGTGAGTGTAATTCTGTGGTGATTGTATGAAAATAGAGCTGCAAGCATGAGCATGAGTTCAGGAGGCAGTGCAACACTGTTCTCTTATTTCCGTGCTGTGTTTATTATGCCGCATGCAACATAGGTCCATATTGTGGGGCTCTTCTTGTTAGGGCTTGGCTGGGGAAATATCGGCATGAAGTGGTGAAGATAACATGCAACGAATGAGGTTTCCACGGCTAGCTAGCCCACTTTAGCAGTCACCGGCACCGCACCTTTGAGCGGCACTTACACATTATATGGTAAAGGATCACAATACGTTTGCAGGGAGTGCGTTGTTTGTACAACATCGTGGTAGTTGCGCTGTTTCGTGTGACTGCGCGATGACGCTGCATCCTTGGTGCGCTTCGCCCCTGCTCGTATAGCTTTCTTGTCCGGTGCTGAGCGAGGTGTACTGCCAAATACTTTGTTAACTATCGGGTATCGTACATAACATCAACGGCGTTGCACAAGGGCTAGCGTGCCACACACTGCTATTTCACCTTAGCAGTAGAAACATGTTTCATGCATGATGTCATCCACCAGCTTGTGAGCAAGAAGCAACGTGCAGACGGGAAGTAGCATTGCGCAAAATAAAGCCGCAGTTTGGCTTTGCTTGAAACTGTTAGAGGGTTGTGATGAGTTATTAGGCTTTCGAAGGATTTAGAAAAGTGTGATCAGACTCTCGGTGTTGCAGGCTTGCTCCCACCAACAAGTGTCTAAGCTATTTTGTCTTGGCTCTCTTGTGAGCAGAACGGCTTCGTGTGCTGCCTTTCCAGCGACGGTTTCACCTTTGGAATATTGCCAATGCTCTACATAAAAGGAGTGCCGGGATTGAAATCAGGCGTTCCGGCTTTGCTAGCTTTGCTGCCTGTTTTCTTCGTTTACTTAGCAGAGTAAATGGTAGGTTCGTGTTGACACACCAATGTAAGTCCTCTGCCGAGGTATTAGGCCAGTAAAGCACAAATGAACAAGTTTTTGCTACTGCAGAGAGTGTGTCGAATGGGCTAGTTGATCGGTTTGCATGTTTACCCCGATGTTAGGAACCGCACCACTAGGCGTCGTTCCCACTGTTCATAAAAGGGCCGTGAGCGCAACGCCTCCGGCCGGGTAGCTCTGTTTGGATGCAAGCCGAAAAGCGGATTGGTGGAACGATGCTGTGAGGCGCCCAAAACTGAGCTCGCGCCTTATGTGCTACGGTGCCGAGCAGATACACAGTGAGCAGTGCTGGCCAAGCGTCGGCGGTTTATGCCGTTTTCTTACAAAGGTATCTTCATTCTTGGCGTTCTGGTTGGGGTTGAAGGGAGTACGGCACTACATAATCCATGGATACAGGGCTGGGCAAGTGGCCGTGGTGAATGTACGTGGAGGCTAATCACATCGTGGTCGGTGGAGGCGTCCTGTGACCGTGCGGCATGGCCGTAATATTGCATGCGCGTGTTGTGGCATCCATACTATCATATCAGGCTCTTTGACAACGCCTATGGCAAGCAACTGAGTCACGTATTGTGTGCGGCCTGGAGACACAACACAACTGCTGACCCCAGAGAATGTGTTTCAATCTTGCATGAGTGCTTGCCGTGGACTGGGAAAGTTAGCAACGCAACTTGAGATGTGCTGCAATCTATTATAGCTGCGTATTGAACAGGCAGAAACCGCGCACCGTAGGATCCCGTGATAGATGAAGAAGCTTGAACATCGAATATGAGCTCCCAGATTGTGAGTCGTAAACGCCACCAAAAGAATAAACTCTAGCCTCTATTTACGCTGTGCTCCCAATGCGTTGTGCGGACAATTTCGAAGGATGTGCCAGCGCTAGCCCCCGCATTACAGTTGTCCAAGGTAGTTTGCTGGGAGAGAGCTAAAGGTTTTGTGACTTCTAGGCAGGCGTGCGGCCGTGGATGTCGCAGTCACAAAGTATGCGTCCTCAATACTGCATTGGGACGTTTGCACCTCTCACTGCTGAGCCACTCAGAGCCTGCGCTAAACGTGCTGTAATGAGCCATAACGCTATTGCAGTTCACAAACGCTTGAAAGGAAACCTGGCTAAGTATGATGCTTAGGCCCGAATGTAACAAATAACAACATTCCTTCTCTTCTCCATCCAGAATTACCTCATGACTGCTACGACTAACTGATTTTGCAGGTAGTACGATGCTGTGTACCCTAAGAAACAGAAGCCCAAGCTTCATGTGCAGTTGTAAAACATTCTGGCCAGCATTTAGCAACATTTTAGCTTCCTCGCATCGGCGACACAGTGCCATGAAAGACGTGGTCTCTCAATTATTCTGAAGCAACGGTCGCTGAACCAACGTAAACAATGAACGCATGTTGCGTGAATCAGGATGTACGGTAGATGCTTCTCAAGATAACATCGCTTTAATGCACGCAAGCCACATGCCGTGTTCCCGGGTCCCCGGAGCATTGCAGTGTGCTGCTATGGGCCCACACAGAGCGTGTCGTTAACTGCTAGTCGGCTGCCACCCAAATGTAACCGCCTGCAGGCAGCTTGTTTGCATGGTCCTGTGCTTGTAGGCCTTTATTATGTTTTCTTGCAAGATGCGAAGCCCAACACGGCTCTGCTGATGCGCTGCAAAGTGTTGCACGTGGGGGTGCATAGCATAATGTCAGAGTGTCGCTGGGCTGTTACATATCCTGTGTGGGAGGCTTTGCATTATTTATTCCTTACTGTTGACAATATTGTCCGTGTGGCATCAACGCATAAAGCTGTCCTCGCCACCCAATAGGGTAAATATCAAGGCACCAAAAGCCGAAGTTTCCCTAATATGATGCTGTGATTGTGCGGGTATTTGCGTCCTCGATTAGACTAGCAAATCGATGCTCTGCTCCTTCAGCTAGTGCGTTAGGTTGGGGAGAGCACTCGAGGAGTTGAAATAAAGATCCGAGCAGATTGCGGGGCCTGGTGAAAATCTGTAGACCCCTAGAGATGGAAGCTTACCGAACGCTGTGTGTTGGCAAGGCTGTCGCTACAGCGCGTTTCACTCTTACGCATACGTCGCTCTAATTAAGACAGCTTTAACGAAGTTTCTTAAGCTCTGCTTAGGTGCCATACATATAGTCTGATGGCAGGACGCCCGGCAGAAACTGAGACGGCTAACTACTTCGCAGCAAGTGTGCCACGAAGTGCATTGCAGAAACGGAGAGCAGACTGCAAAGCCAATCGGCTAGTAGCAGAGGCTAGGCTCCCTTGCTGGGGACCTTGCAAGACAAGAAAAATGAACTGCTGCACTATCTTTTTCTGGCACCAAGGCTAAGTTTGTGTAGGGTAGAATTTACATTTCTGATTCGTTAATGCGCTTGTAGGAACACCCCGCTATATAGTTCTCTGTTTCAGGCGCTTGCTGAAGCCTTGACGCCTCGTCGTGTATAGCAGCGTTGCACAACAAATTGGGTTCAAATTGGGCTCACGCCTGCGTTCACCGCAACAAGCAGGTTTGCTGGGTTTAGGGACAGCATTCCCTCTGTGGTCTGCTGTCCTGCATGAATTGCGTTACAGTGTGTACGTGATTGGGCGAGCATATTGAATAATAAGGCCACGTGAGCTTTGGATATAGCATCACGAAATAACTTATATTCCCGCGTAGGCCAGCTTTTAAGCAGGTATCTGAGTCCCCCCGCACAAAGAAATGCACAATGAATGCAATAATGCCGTCAATCTTGCCTGCATTGCTGTGAATACCATATGCACGTACTGTAGGTTGGCTGACCCTCCAACTAACACATATTACTACGGACCGCTAAATAGTGATCCCATTTTGCTTGCCAAGGCACTTGGTTCCTTGTGGGGAACAAATATAGGGAATGCGCGATGTGTCCGTGTGTGTGCACTCTTGCCAGCCCCGCTAGTCGCCAAATTGTGTAGGATGAGACGCGGGATTGTTACGCTAGGCTGTGAGTCCCAACATAGCTGCGGTTTTCGCAACAAATCCCCCACATTCTAGATATATGGAAGCTCCCCGCAAGCGTCGTTGTAGCGTCGGTTTGCGCCTGCCCGCAACTGGCGTGTTTGGCTAGTGGAGGATTAGTGTTGCAATCCTGGAGATAAGTAAAAATTCTAAACGTGACACACACTGGCCGTTAACCAGGCTTCGTAGCTCGGATGCATGTGCTCGTAAAGCTGAACGTAGGTGACCGTGGATATCAGCATGCTGCATTTCTGTCTAACGATTTATTCCCTCCATACATGTGTTTTAATGTTGTTGGCTAGGTTGCCGCACCTGGATGGGAGGCGCCAAAGCTTCGCCAACATGTTGTACCATTCTCTTTTGAAAGTGCCACTAGTAGGGTTGTTGTGAGCAACAGTACCTGAGTCGTTGATGATGAGCAAGATTGTGTGTCCTGCAATCCATATCGACACAACAGGAACCACGTGCAATTGATATGTCACCACAGCTAGGACTGGCGGAATAAGGCTGTACCAATTGATCTGCCAAGATATGTGCTAGTAGCCACCTTGCAAAATGTACCGTGTATGTATCATCAATTTGTCCTTCTACTGTTGTATGCAGCACCGCACACACTCTCGAAGGCACCCAGGACATTTTTACCCACGTTGAATGCAGCTTGAATTGTGTGGGACTCAGCAGGTTGTCAAGGGGCGAAGACTTGACGCTGACCCCGTGATCTCTAGGCCCGTGACTATGCCCTGCTGTATCACCGAATTCCGCTGCAGAAACAGACGATTGAGTGCAAGGTGGTACTTAGATTGCCTACGGGATACCTCTGCACCGTAGGTGGAGATACAAATACGGCATTGGTGTGAATGTATGAGCAGGACGTACGCCATCGAGTGTGGTCTTGGCAGGCTTGATCGACAATGCGTTGTGTGAATGCTGGGGCTGAATCGTAAGCAACTGAACATTCCAATGCGCCACAGACGGGTATAAAAACACGGTCTTTCACGTTATGCATGCTATGGTGCAGCGTCGCTTCTATGCAGCGTTTTTTTTCGGTGTGACGCAGCCATGACAGCTATTTTGTTGTAGTAACTATCCGTTGCCGTTTTGAGGCGTTTTGCAGAAGAATAATCCAACAAGCCCATTATACTACCGCTGCGCATTTCTTACCATTATGAGTTGACGTAATTTCATTCGCGGGGAGTCACGGGCGTAAATGCTTGCTACTTCAAATTTATGAGATAGGGCACGGCGTGTTGATCGTTACGTTCAATTCTCTGTGAACTGAGCGCAAGAGCCATGCATTCAATATGCATGCAGCCACTTTCTTCCCCTGATTTTTAGAGTGATACCCAACGCAGTGAACGTGGTTTGGCGCGCAGGATGTATGTCTAATGCCAACGCTCACTTGGGGCACCAGCGCCGAGATGCGTGTTTGAAACGTGATGTAGGCAGGCGTGTCGAAAAATACAAAACCCATTTGGGCCGGTGTCGTGGAGCTCTCGGTAAGTATTCGTTATACTCTTGCAGCGTCGTGCTGATTCGTCGTATCGCATGCCCGTCCTCAGTCGTCGATATACCCTAATCAGCATGGCCGATGATGAGTATTTGAGGACAAAAAAAAATGTATCATGTCCGTCCTTTCACCTCCTGTGATCTGAGTCAGTATAAATGCTCTGCGCGGTAGCCACCGGTAGTAAGATAACAGTCCTGGTAGAATAGCTCTCCAGCATTCATGCCGTTAGGTAGAAAAGTTGCTTTGGCGTTTAAATGCTAGCTTGTGCGTACATGTGTCCGGAATGACACTGCAAAAACGAGCATATCGAGAAGTTTCCGAGGTGAACTAATGTTCTTGTGTTGGAACAAATATTTCGTTCATCGTGCTGTATGGTTGCACGCTGTGCGGTCTGAGGGAATGTAGGTATGCTTGGAGGAAGTGACGGGTAACGTTGCCTGGCTGCAAATCGTTTTGCCGATATTGCACTGAACGGTCCGTCCTGACTATAATGCACACGAACAGCTGCAGTAAGACGATGATCAAGATGCATGAAATTGAGTTGCCCAACATATTCTCATAGATTGGTGTTTTGTGTATATGGACTGACTGCCTTTAGAAAGTCAGTATGAAGCTTGTTTTGCAACGCTAGTAGTGGCCAATGATAGTGCTCGTACTCCGTTGCGTCAATTGTGCACTAAGTGCTCCCTCGTACGACCTTAGCAGAGGATGTGCTATCGACTGAGCCATCTATATAGTGCAAACAAGGTGTTGCGTTATTTCGTGCTTAGTGATGTCCTACGCTTTACTGGTGATCAACGCCGAAGGCGCCAGCTGATGACGTTCGCTGCACAAGGGAGGCTGCTGCATAGCTTATCTGGCAACGCGTAACATTGTAGATAATCAAAATGCAGGAAGTGAGAGGCGGCTGCGCGGAGTCATATTCGAGGGCTCACCATTCGCGAATATCCCGTTGGCGGTTAAATCACAGTGCAGGTCTGCGCTAGCAAGTTGGAGAGTCTGGCACTACGACGTGAGGCGGGCAGAAGTCTTCTGAACTGTCACCGGTTGGCCGCGTAAGTATATGGCGGTCACAAAACGTCTTCGGCCACCTCACAACCGACACAAAAGGCCAACACCTGTTTTGTTCGCTCTGCTAGTTGGGCAGCTGAGGGCAACTACATACTAGCCTTCAGAATGGTCTGTGTACAGTGGGCCAGCGCTTCTGTACCTTCGAGAATTCCATTTGAGAACTGTTAGGTTGACAATGTCGGTAGACATGTTCGACACTGCCTGCTTGTTTGTTCCTGTACAGAAAGTGAGCGGCAAGATAATTTGGCAGATGACGAGCGATGCGCTGCATGGCTCCCAAGTTGCAGACATGTGTGAGCTTGTGGGAGGATGTCGCAGGTTGAGAAACTGTATAATGCAGTGTTGAAGGACGCGAGCAACTGCTCTGGTGCAATTGAGGTGGTTCCCATGCAGCACACCTGTGTGCTGTGCTGAAATTCTTATATTTTAATAGGTTGTACGGAGACGGGAATAACATATCAGCGATCCGAATCATCATGCTCTCTCTAGTCCCTCAAAATATGTGAACGCCAGCGCTGCCGTCATCTGCTGCACTACATGGCAACGAATTGTTCGATGCGCTCACTTTGCAAAATTCGTGGGCTCCTCCGAACTAATATTGGCTTAAGTGCTTCAGCTTGGCCTTCGTGGAAGCAAGCAGGCCTTTGTCCACAAATGTGCCTTCTGAGGGTTGAAGAAAGCGTTGAAGTTGTTGTCGAAAACAATACGCAAATGCGGATGCCCGTGCCAGTATGGTTTTAATTTAGCTATCTTTGGATACTAGCATTCATGAAATTGTTTGACCCTTTGCAAACAACGGTATCCGTATAATGATGGATGAGAAACTATTTCTCCAACATTCTTGCCACGGGTCCTCCACGTGTTTGGTATTTGCCTTCGTAGTGCCTGACCAGCAATGAGCTGATTGGCAAATCTCTCTACCCTATTCAAAGGCTCAACCAATTTTGAAGGGCGCGGCACTACACAGGCTTGCGCATAATACGGGGATACTCGGAAAGTGTCTTGGTAGCTGTGCTGGGTGTTCTCTGGACACTCTCTGTGGCTGCCAGCTGCAGCTCGGCGCAAGCGGACTTCCGCGAGAGGTGGCGACACACCGCCTCGACCGTGCAGGGAGTACGTTAAGTGTGCCCAGAAAAAACGAACAGCAAATCAAATAAGCGGGGTGACTATGCACTCCACCGGCACACACAGGGGTTTAGTCGTAATGTCCCAGCGGCTTCTCGTGCATCCCAGTGTACTACCTGGCGAGTTTATCGGCTGTGCCCATTGTGGTGCTGGTGGCACTCGGAGGGGCATTTAATGCTGTCTTCGACGACACCGTTCCGCATATCGTGGAACGATTTACCACTAGCTGCCAGTGGATCATGGTCAAGTCCGCTGAGCTTCTCCGTGCACAGACAATCATTTCTCCAGCCTTTGTTCTCCACCCGACTGGTAACATACGCTTGTCGACGTCCAAACGCTGAAACGGCACGGTCCTGCATTGTACTGATCAAATCGGATCGTTGGACATTTGCGGCCGTTTCCACTGGTGATGGATGCCCACAGAGAGTCTTCACCTCGGCCGCCTGACATGGCAGATCGTTAGTTCGAGAAACCAGAATGTTGTTCTTCAGGTGTAGACGAAGAGCGCGTCTTTCCTTCATGCGCAACCATACTTCTCGTACGCTGTTGGGAGGAGAGTTCAGGAGCGCGTTAGGCACGCGAAAGCTCTTGGAAGTCGGGTTTATAACCAAAATGTTCCCAAAATGTATGCTAAACTGATGATGGCAGAGGCGAGTGGGCAGGAAGCGTAGAAACGTATTGTGACAGCGAATTTTTTAATGAAACATATTTTGTTTTCGTTGGTTGGAGATCGCCTGAAGGCCTTGCGTTGACGCTGTTTCACGTTGTTGCTGTTTAGTAATTCTGGCTACCAGCATGGGGCTGAAGAGGATCGTTTGGGACAGATAATAGTGATGACATGTGCATCACGTGCGCAATTAAACTCGCATTGACCCATTTGAGAGTGCAAATCAGGACGTAGGTTAGGCAAATGTGCCAACGGTTGTTTTTGCAGATGACGTAGCACCAAATGGTGCAGATGCGACTAACAAATACGATGATATTGTGGTATGTGATGCGCTCTCCCCCATGTATAAGCCATACTACTGGGGATGGCCGCAGGCGGTCGCTAACTCCCGCATTACGGTCCAGTTGCGTCTTCGGTAGGTACCGCTCGCACAACAAGAAAGCCTTGTAGGCAAGGACAAAATGACGTCCAAGAATTTTCACAATAATAAATAAGGTTGGGCCTTGTTCCTCGTGGGCCTGCTCCGTGGACAGCTTGTAGGCGACGGCTGGGATCTGTACATCCCACGATCCCGATATTACCGGGCTTTTAGATACACCCAGCTCACCATTTGAGTGAGGGCCGCTTAGCGACACTCAGCGGGATTCATGGAGACGCTCCTGCATGTCTTGAGTGGGACAACACTGTGCCAATGAACAATGCACCTGCCTGTTGCTTTCTGGTTTTCATTTCGTCTGCAGCTCAGCAGCAAGCTCCAACAAACTACCGATATCTTTGCTAAGGATGATCTCTCCACAACACATTTAACTGCCTGTCAGCCAGTACGGAGCACTCAGCAAGCGTTTGCCAAACATTGGTGTGTCATCAGAACCAAATTGTGCCAGAAGAGCTAGAACGTGCAATGTATCTAACAGAATATTGGAAGCACAGCGGCTATATGGTACCGCCCCATCAGTTCGATTACTTGTAGTGCACTGTGCAGGCATTCCGTAAGAAAATGGAATCTGCAAAAGGGCAAGAAGACTTTAATGGCGAATCGAGCAGAGCAGCAGAGCTTCGTGTTTGCTAATGCCATACAGAAATGATATATTGCGGGTCCAGTCATTGTGATGTACTATTTTGAAACGAATTCACCATGGAATATCCATTTGCAGGTTTCTCGTTAGGCTGGTTTCTGGACAAAGCCGCATGACTGGAGGAAACTATGTTTGCGATGCTTGTTTTGCACAGTGCATATGGAATGGTGGAGAGTGTAGCACAGGCATGCAAGGGGGAATGCGTGCGGGTCACCGTTTGTTCTTCCTTTTTGTTGCAGTGCCCAAGAGAAGAGTGACATCCCGCTGGCATTTCCTGCCTCACTGACGAATAGACTGACAATGCAGGTTTCAACACCTTTAGCGGGGGATGCAGCGCATTGCTATGTATGCCATATGTGACGTCCGTAAGGCTCCTTTAGCCATACGGGGGCCTTACGTTAGGCGTTGCCTTTGCCAAATGGAGAATCGTTCGGTGTGACCCGTTGAGTTTGATCCAAGAGTGCACCTGCAAGGCATAATATTTGCAGCTCTATTTGTGGCCTTCTGATGCAACCTCCTAGTCTACGCTTGTGTAGTGCCAACTGCTCACTACCTGAAAATTTTAGGGCTCACGTAAATAATCACCAACAGCGTAGGACATGCGTACATGGGCGCGCTGGGAAAAAATGTTGCTGTTCTCATCATAGCGAGTTTGGAATGCGAGTAAGTGCAAACGTGGTCTGCATCGTCTGGTGCGTAGGCCCTCATGAGTTGTGATGTCGCGGTTGAAAATCGACGGCTCATTCTACAGAGAGTGAGCTGCACATACTATAGATGACGAACAACAAGCTTCATGCGTGAGCCATACCAATCAGCTACAGTATCGTCGGCTGCGTTGGGAAACAAAACGTTCTCAACCCGCATAAAAGTGTTGTACTCTAAACGGCAGTCGCGCTCTTCAGTGTGTCTCCAAAGTGGCAAACTATGGATGGGCCCCACGTTTGCAAGGAAAGGCACAACGATGCGTGTTCCTTGCAGCGCGACGCTGCGCACAACTTCGTTGGAGAGTGCTGCTACATCCATAAGAACTGTACGACAGGCGAGCAATTAACGACTATGCTGGACCCGTAGAGAGTGCGATGGTGCCTTCATGTGCTGTGGAATGGATTATATATCACACGCCTTCGCAATTGAAAATCGGCCATATTTTACGACGCCAGTGTCTCTCGTGACCTCAGAATTGTAGCATTTGCTGGTATTCCCACATCGCCAATTTATGTTTGTACGGAGAACGCATTTGCGTTCGATGACGATGGCAGGAGGAGCCTACCAGTGCTATTTCTTGCATGACGTCGGGTGTGGACGATGCCTGCTTGTGGATATCCAGACAGTGCGTCGCCTGTTTCTAGTTGGAAAATCGGGAAAAACAGCAAACTGTAGTATTGCATGCGTTGCATGGGCCCAATAGATGGAGAGACACTAAAAACACTGGCAGCTAGCAGCAGCCGCCAAGCAAGTGTTGCATGTGGCACAAGCTGGACAATCTGTCACATCTGTTGCATGTGATAGATTGTCCAGCGTGTGGTAGAGCGCAAGTTGGACAGTTGGCATATGCAGTCAGAGAGCGTACTGACGACCGTCAGGTCTGTGTAGCTTCGCACTGCAAAATTGCCAATCTACAGGCACCTTTAGTAGAAACCTCTAACCTCCCAACTAAGGGAGAGTTTAATCCCGTGATTCAGCTTGCCTTCCAACTTGTCGGCTGCATTGTCAAGCCTTGGCATTGTCGGTGTCGATTTCAAAGTACGTGAGTCCTGTGATTCAGATGCATGCGTAGGAAACCGCTGTGAAACCGCGCTCGCCACAAGGCCCTATAAGGTTCATATACTTGTGATCAAGCCGGTCACTTGGGCGGTTCAGTAGCAAATTCCACTAGTCTATGGACACACCGTTGTCCGTGTACACTCGTCAGTTGCTGTAGGGGCAAGGAAATGCGGCAGACTGGCTACTGCGCCATTGAAACCCGAAGGCTGATGTTAAGACAGCTTGTGGAATTCAGCCGGTTCGTTCTAATCTCGTGCAACCACACAGTATGAGGAATGAGCTACTCTGAATGATTCTGCACGCGCGTACGCTGCTCTGCGAATTTGGAATCTTGAATACTCCTAGTGGAGTTTCCGGTAGGCACATTTGCACTATTGGCTTTCGGGTCATCCTTTTTGCAGACGCGATTGTAGAACACTCCTATAAAATACTTTTTGGTGGATAGGCAACATTTTCATCATCGACCCATGCCGTGTGCTGGTTGTCGTGAACCCGAAATTGCACTTGATACAGTAGCTCAAGGGATGAAATCATTTCAGATGTTATCGTTGGAGAGGCTGCCGAAGTCCCGGTGGAAGGTGTATTCCACTCTACCATGGAAAATACTAATGGGCAGTGGAACGAATACAGGAAAAATCATTTCGGCACAAAATAAGATAAGGTAATATATAGTCATGCATGTACACCACAAATGTGTGGTTTGTGATGGCCTGCCTGCGTTTGGACGGCCAAACATTCTGCCAACAATGCATTTACGAAAGGGGGTGCGAGCATGTCTCTAGATGCACAGCGTTTTGGCTTCTACATTTCTCTTAAGGGGTTTTCCGTCGGTTGCCATCAATGATCAACAGCATCTTCTCTCTGGTTTGCTGTCTCCCGGGCACTGCAGCAAGTGTGTCATTGCACCTGGTGAACAGGGAAGATGCGCATCTGCGTAATGGTCGTGAATTTATGCCTAATGTACTTGCTAAAGCTGTGCACTGTGGAGCGCAAACTTCCGATTGTTCGATACTGTTGCAGTTGAGGGGCTGTTGAGGCTGCCTCCCTGATACCCAGGGACACATCCACCCACCACACAATGTGTGCTGAAATTCCCCTGCTAAATACCCCTGCAGGCATTTACACGAAGGGCGCTGCTCGGAATGCTGAGCAACGTTCACGCGAGGCCATTGTGTGATTGCGGAAAGACCGCTTTTGAATGACCGGTGTGGGTAGCAAACATGTGTTTCCAGCATTTCGGTTCTACCACTGCATTGCCTGAAGCCCGTGCATGGCTCATGGAGTCATGGCAGGGAAAGGGAAGGATCAGCACGCCGCAGTGAACTAATACCAGCTCCTCAAGCTGTGCAAGCTGATATATTGTTGTGGAAGGACGAAATACATAGAGAGTAAGCCGATTGGCAGTTCTCCCCTACTGGAATGTGCAGGTGCTAATGACGATGAAGTGGGGGTCCACAGAAAGACGAAAATTCGCCATAAGACGTGTTCCAGAAATGCTCCAGAGTAGCGCACGCGTAAACATACCGCAGTGCCTCAACGTTTTTTGCCTGCTTGTGTACTAAGCATAGATGGTTCCCCCTTACAGCACTAAAGTCCAATGTCCTAGTTTAGCGCGTCTTAACGGCCCAGTTTGTTTTATGGGATAGTGGGATAGTGAGATAGTTGTGAAGCAGCATCGGTCTTTCCGCGGCATCTTGTGTTCCACAGTCTGAAATGCGTACCAGTATGTGCGTTGTCTTTCAACAACTGTTGAAGAGGTAAACCTGCAACGTCAAGCAAAGACGGTGGCTAGTTGTGACTGTTGGTTCTGGCAAGGCTGTTTCCATACTTTGTATGGCTACGTGCTTGTTGCCACAGTGCAGCTGGACGTAGCAAGTGCTCAGCAGCTATTATTTTGCATTCTTTCAGACACTGGAGGTTGCGCTCACTGGCTGTAGCGGCCCAATTTATGCTGTAGTGCTTCCACGTTTGCGAGTTTTCCGAATATGCTTGAAATGTTTCATTGGTACACGGTTTACGTAATAAATGTATGGACGCATCACTATGTGCATGCTGTTGTCGCTAAAATTGTCGGTTGACTGCAGGTATCGAATATGCGCGCTGTCTGCATCCCTTGAAGGTGCTACTTTTGTACGTCTGGTGCAGCCTAAAGCGGATTATCTCTGAAGAGCGTGCGACCTTGCAAGCAATAGCAGAGGTGTTACTTGAAGGCGCTGCCAGTTTGTGTCTTTTCCAGTGGACGCAGTAATCAATATTGTTGAGGCTTTTGTCGTCCGCAGAAGGTGTGTTTCATGAATTAGGCGCAAGCGATGAAGTGGAGGTCAAAGTAGACCAAGCGATCTGGAGGCGTTCCCTAACGTGCTCACTCAGTAAAGGCTATTCTTCGCAGCAATGAATACGGTTGGAGTTCGAATACCTTTGGGGCAAGCTATTGGCTCGTTGTGTTGCATTGCTTGCGTTTTGCTGGAAGAAAAGGCAACGACCACACACCAGTGATTTGCTAGTCGTAGGTGGCCCCGTCGCCGAATCGTTTGCTTGAAACGTTCGGATGAAAAAAACCATCAACTCCGTAACTGCGCGCCGTTAATACTAGGATTGCTTCGCTTCGAGTACACCTGAGCATGCCCCGCGAAATGCCAAATATGGTGAACAGCACCGGCATAGATACTGATACCTTGTCCATGATCATCAGCGAGTTCGTTGCATGACTAGTTCAGCACAGAAACACGGACGAGCTTCTGTTAGAACCTGAAACCAGTAGTGGCACGGGCTGAACTTTCCGGCTCGGTGCTAGTGTATAGTTTCCACCTACTCAACCTCTTTGTTGTATCTTAGTTCCTCTATAGCCTACGTATGAACCCTGCACGACTTAATATGGCAACGTCTATTTCATTTCGTGACCGGGCGTGCATTAATTGCTGCCAACTGCGTCCTGCCAGGTGGTGAAACCTGTAAAAGGACTCGATCTGGGTCGCGCTATTAATTATACTTCGGAAGCATTTTTGACTGTACACGTTTTGCATCAGACGGCCATTTACACTAGAGTGATTGCAGTGATTTGAATGCGTGCGTTTTCATTGTACAGTGCATGCGTCTAAAGTACTGATGACCTGTAAAAGCTGCAAGGATGAAAGTGGCTTGTCGGAATCCTCATGTGAGCAAACTAAAATATTAGTTGCTGGCCATGCAGAACGTCTTGTGTGGTGGTTGTAGAATGCACTGACGACGTGGAACTTGAGCTCAACCTCTCTTGCTTGTCGGCGGAGAAGGAGTGCGTGCACGGAAAGACTTGCCTGCGAAACGAGTAGCGCTGGTTTGGCGCTGGACGTGTTGGATATCTAAACGTTTGCCGCGAGAGTGCATTGTGCAAGGGGTCTTGCCGGAGGCATAGTTGCTCGCTTTGCTTAATGCGAAGGTTAAAAGCCAGTATCCACTCTGTAAAGTTCGTGCGTCCAATGCATTGGCGGGCCCGCTTCACAGGGGACTTACCATCTGGAGATGCGCATTGACTATAGGACATGTAATGAGTGTCAGCGGCATGTATTTCACCTTAGGAAGATGGTCTAGCTTGGTATATGTCTCGCTTTGCTATCTGGAGTCGCCCTATATCTCTGTCGCTTTGCAAGGCTCCCTCAAAGCACAATGGATAATACTGATATCGTGCGTTGCCTTAAAAAAAATGCCGTATGCCTAGGTCTTGCAACACTTAATAATATTTGTTTTAAAAAACAGCAGCAAGGGCTAGGAACAGAGTAGGAAAAGTGGTTTACGGGGATGAACCTCAGTGCTGTGCTTCATACTTGGGTTCAAACTGTGTTCTAGAAGACAGAATGCGGGCTGTGCATCTTTGTTTATCCCGTTTCGCATCCTGCACCCTCGTTTATGGCACAACAGTGCCATCAGGAAAATCCTATGAGGATATATCTGTCATTTGCCCTACTTACTGAGGTGGATGTGTCACCAGCATGCTTATTCCTACAGGACGTAGGTTGGGTTCTGCAGCCAACAACAACTCCAGATCGTCCAATCTGAAATCCCTCTCAAGTTGCGTTTTTGGGCATTGTGATTGGCCTCCTGATTGATGCATCATATAAGCTGGCTCTCAAGAAGCCTCCTGCAATCAATGCTTGGTACTTTTGTACGTGGTTGCAAATCGCTTGCGGAGAGCAAGCCGCAGCGGCACCGAGATGCTTTCCACACTTAATGCTGAATTAAGAAGCGGACCTGTGTACAGTCCCACGTCGGAGCGTTTTGGAGTACTCGGCCGTCCAATGTTGAACCTGAAATATACAAGCTTCGAAACGGTATTGTGGTTTTTAATGGCGTATACGTGTAGAGGAAATCTGACAGTTGACATTTTCCAAAATGGTTCCAGATATTGTTCGCTACCTGTTGAGTAGGGGCAGTTGTCTTGGTACAAGCTGACCTCTCTTGTGATGCTAAGCATTCGTCGCCACCCTGCTGGCATACTGCTGTTTTGCGGAATGGCGGTGCCCATGGCTGTCTGCAATAGTTGCAACTGCTCTGCAAGCAACAGTAGACCACCAGCCGAGCTAATGGGAGACTGGAAAATATTTCCCACCTGTATGGTAGGGAGGACATTCATGTAAAGAGGAGCGGTTTGTTGTAGCAGCTAGGACAACACAGAAAATGTGGTTAGGATTTACCCCGAGTAGAGCCCCCGACGGCTCTAGTGTTTTGTCACACCACTCTGCTTAAGCGCATCCAACTATATGATCTTATAGTGGGGATGTCAGAATGCTACTCTGTTCGCAGCATCCTGAAATGCTTACACGAAGATATGTCAGTTTCGGACAGCTTTTGCCCGCACGCGACCCTGCCGCATGAGGCATTTGTGTGTTGGTTCGCTATCTACATTTCCACAGCTCTTATTACTCCCGTTTGTGCATAAGCCAAACGTTGCATTACATCACCAGAAAAAGACATTGAACGGATCGATTGCTATTTCAGGCAGTGTGTAGAGTACAGTTCGTCCACGTCGAAATGTTTGCAAGCTCCTATATATTGTACACTTCCTGCAGTCGCAGGTGTTTATAGCGTTCCTAAATGTCTGTAATCGTCGTCTGCAGAAGCGTCGAATACGGGTGCAGCACTTCTTAGCTTAGGTGTGGGCATTAGACCACAATTCTAGGTACGAAACGTTCAACGTGTGCATGTACAGAAAGGTACAGCTTCAAGCGCCAAAGGTTTAGTGGCGCTAGTAGGAGAAATATAGATGGCTAGTCACCATCCGAATCATATAAGTTTTTGGGAGTTTGGCTTTGCATTGTACCACCTTCGGACAATAAGCGTGGCGACAGTCAGTGAGCTACCTTGGATCTATACTAACATTAGGGAACCTGCAGTTTCGAAAGTTTACTAAAGTAGACGAAGGACTTCTTAAATACAAATTCAGCGTGATGGCGTACTTTCGTGTGCGCAAAACTCTGACGAAGCACTTGAATCTAAATACGATTGGTCGGGGAGGAGTGCTCTTCTGTCGCTTTGGTTGTTTAGGGTGTGGCTCCCAACAGCGCATTCGCCACTTTATGGAGTAGCGCTTGGATTGCATATAGAATGGGCATCTATAGAATATATTGCGATGAGAGCATTGTGATACAGCGCACAAGGTGACAATGGAAAACGGTTAAAGCCTTCTCTTCACTACCTGGTAGTTGGTGCATATGCACGGCAGTTTGCGCGGATCTGAAAGTAGTATTGCCTTCAGCTAGTACGTCACAAAGTTTGAGGGTCTGCACCGCGGCAGTCTCGATATGGCACACTGTAAATGAATAAACGAACTTTCGTTTACCAACTGCACGTGGCTGATGCCAAAATTTCACCTGTTCACCTTGACGCGTTCTAGGCCCATTCGCTCTGCACGTAGCACTGAATTGCTCCTCTCGATCTGCACGGAAAAGCCCAGAAATCTTCTGATAGGAAACGTCTGCGTATTTACATATTTCTCTTTCACGCAGTGTCTCGCTGAATGTGGAATGTATAATGTGTAGTACAATATTAATGGGAGGGGGAAACTCCGATGCAGTAGGTTCTCTGCTTTGCTCCCGCAATAGGTTCGCCATTGATGAGACGCCGCCGCTCTGCGGCACGTCACGCTGAGCATGCCGATGGACGCTTTGTGCACGTGGAAAACAGTAGCCGCCACCGGCTACTACTTGTTTTGGCAAGTCAAGAGGAAGCTGCGCCTGTTTGCTAAATACTTCATTGCCAGCTCCAAAAGCGCTGACCACTCTAAATCTGTGTTTGTCGTGTGTGGTATTTAAGTGCATTGTTCCTCATGTTTAGGAGGCGGGCTGCTGCTCTAGAAAGTGCGCGGAATGAAGGGGGTGTGGCAGTCTTCAACGCGGACGACTTGTTGTACTCTGCCCGGTTGTGCATGCAGCCATTCTAACTTGTTCTATAGCCATGGCTTCCATTTATTGGGGCTGACCTATACGCGTGTTTTTTTTCTGACAGGTGTCAGGAATGAAATCCTCATTATCATGACGAAAGCCAGAGAATTTGCTTGGTGTGTTTCCCAGCGTAGTAGACACCAAGCGCGATCTATATTGGCAGGAAGTGCGTCGAACGCATTAAAGGAAACAATAGGAGACGGGGGACAACTTCTCGCGGGCGAAAAATTGTAGAGCACGTGGTTGATACCACTCCGATTATGTAATAGAGGAGTATGGCTTTGCACTTTCAAATGGGCCTTCAAAACACATTCGAAAATAATTTCGCCACTTCACTCATTTCGTGACTTAAACACGGAACTGTGTACTTCACGCGCGTACAATAGCTGTGTATTATTCGGATGCCGCATTTGTGTTTAAGCGCGCCTGGTAATCACGTTTCAACTGAAATCAAGCTTCAGCTTCTCCGCATTTGCGCACAAGATCAACATGCAGTCGTATATAAAAGGGTGTTTGCTTGTTTGAGGGGGTGATAGCCGCGACGTTTTGTACCCAGCACTCACAGTAGGCTATACTCTAGTTGGCATCTGTTGGATATGGCAGATCGTGAGTCGTGGATGCTCCTCGAAGGATTCAGGACGGTGTCTCCAATGTGAAGATGGGACACATTGACCATAAACAGACGCTGGGGATTGTGCGTATGACGATAGTTGTAGAGAGGCCCGCTGTGTGGGACACATTGACTCTATCATTTCTCGCGTTGGGATTTGCTGTGCTCTGCCTGTATTTTCATGCCAGTTGCTGCGACAATCAGAGCCGCATATCCCGCGCGTGTCCCTCAGGCAGCCAGCATAGGACTTGCCTTACCATACATGTTGGGTGCTCCTGATACCCCATTTAGAATGGCATCGGGTGCCTCTATTGTCGAACGTTATAGCGTCCACGATTATTTTGATTGATACGTTGGAGGCAGGTCCGAAGAGCAAATTTCGCAGTTCGTGCGTCGGGTCGATATGCGGCCTTCGGAGGTCTCGATAGCTCCATCTACCTCCTGTGGATAAACTACTACGTGCGCGGTGCAAGCTCATGCAGCATGATGAATGCTCAGTTGTGTGCATGAGTGGTCCAGGGCAGGCGCTAGGTTGGATGATATGCCTTGGCGGGCGCTAAGCGGCAGGCAACGAATGGGCTTTTCGCTGCTGTGTATGCTGTTCCATCTGTGTTTCGAGTTTTTCTGTAAGTGGTATTGACGCGTTGTCGTCTTCCCTTTCAGGGGGGATGTCGATGCTCCTTTGACTGGATGCACAGTTTGGTGCTTAATTCTTGCTGTAATTCGTGGTTCACAGATGCTGGCTAGCGGGAACAGTAAAAGTGCCAACTATGCCTGAGGGCCTTTTGCCTGATAGGCTTGGGCTCGCACATTGTGGATTTGCATCCGCACACACAAATTGCAGGAAGTGCGTTGCGTACAACGCTGGGAGTCTCTTTAAACAGATAATCTGTTAGACCCACTAGACGGAGGGAGTCACATTCTCAATGAACGGAAAGTAGCCGTATGCCTCAGTTTGTTTTGCAGAAAATCTCGGATTTAGTGATGCGGTAACGGTGTCAAGTCCAGATCTCTATTTGGTGAGCGGAACCTGCTCTGCTGCAGCGCAATGGCTTAAGCAGGCGTGCCGTGTTGGCAAGGAGGAAAATGTGCGGTTGCTTCTGCAGCAAGGGGGCATTGGCGCAGCCCAAAACTCCTTTCTTACACAGCCCTAGAAACCGTTGTCGTGTTGCCTTGAGTAACACCTCATGAATCGACCCCGCCAAGAAGATTCACTCGCTGCACAGAAAGTATGCTTGCAAAACATGGCAAACTATATATGTGTTACTCAAGAAGGGGGTGAAACACTAGCTTGCCATGAATGTGGTTTGTTGGCTGGTGTGTGCACACTACTGGATGTTTCATGCTCTGGGGCAGCTGCAGGGCCAACAGGCATGACTTACGTGGTCACCAGCAAGTTCTAAGTCTGCCCTGGTCTTTTAAACTGATTTGTCTGGGACGCGCGACTGATCCTGCCATTTTATACTTTGGCGTTTACCCATTCACACATCTCTTTGGCACCACGCCTGTCGCTGTACGTTATTTGATTCCAGGAGGTGCGTTTTCTATCGAAAATGGAACGTTTGGTGATAATTGGTGTCTACATAATCGGTTAAAGAAGCCTCTACATACGGAGCGCGTCGCCAGTATAGGGTATGCTGCTAGTGTGCCCGACGTACACTTATGCGGGTCTGTCGGGAAAGGAGCCGGCACCGTGTTGCTGGTAACTGCTCGTAACGTTGGCAATGACAGCAAGAAGCCGTTAAGGCATGCGTAAAGCCTTTCAACCTCTTTGGCGCTTGTATGGATGTTCAGTACAGGCAAATCTTCATGTAGTGGCCTCTTTGCCGTTACCATCAGTAGAAAGCCTAACAGCGCACTGGTATGCTCCGGAAACTACTTAGTCTACGCATGCATGACGGGTAACGCATTAAGCAACTGGGCACTGCCCCATCAGGATACGGGTTTCGGAAGACCTTTATTACTACTTCAGGAGAAGCCGACTGTACTGGCAGGGAGTAAGGTGCACCGACATTCCAGGATGCTGCCAGCGATGGCATAACAGCCCATTGATCAAACACCCGAATGATTGGGATGTTAGTTGGCGGCTGCAAAGTGACTGCAAAGTGCTGAAAAGCGACATGGCACTGTGAGGAACACCTAACCGCATGCTGCCTGCACCAGCCTCGGACAACGGGATGCGTTGCAAATACTGTTGCGGCGATGGGCGACCAGCCAGTGCGAAACCAACTGTCGGCGAATTGTTCAGCATGCTAGTGATGCTATTTGGGTAACGTAAATTGTATTCCTGTTTTATATACTGCAGGGCACAATAATTGTTTGCACAGAATTGCAACGAAGTACTTGAAGACGCCTCCTCTGGCTTTGGCAGTGGTCTTCAGATTCCGTTGTAACCCGACATAACATACTCAACTGTGTTGAATAAGGGTTTGCCTAGGCGTAGCGACCTGCGTATGCCGCAAAATGCAATTGGTAAGGGGAATAAAGCGCGAATGCGGTCACTGCTGCTAAAGCGAGTATGTCTATGACACAAACGAAAAATAGCGACCCCAGCTAGCCGATCTATTGTACGCGAACACTTTGGCTTTTGGTCCTGCAGATTTCTATGCTCGGCGCAGCAGTCCAGGTGCCCACCTGCACTGATTCCCACTGGCATGCAAGCGTGAACGGAGCAGCTCTTTTGCTTTTATTTGGTGGGGCAAACGTGGTGCTCCGCGTCATTGGCAATGGCCGCATGGTTCTGAAGTGCTATGAGTTTACGCAATGCATTCGAGGTGTGCCGCAAATAATCTGAGGCCGAAATTCGCGTAGATGCTGGTATCTGACTTATGCGTTGCACCATAAAGACTTGCTCC
Organism: Eimeria maxima; assembly: GCF_000499605.1. NCBI lineage: Eukaryota > Apicomplexa > Conoidasida > Eucoccidiorida > Eimeriidae > Eimeria > Eimeria maxima. Next base: position 10,007 of record NW_013565640.1, on the reverse strand, counting down.
CCCCCTCACTCCGGACGTAAAGGAAGTGCGGAGCATTCTCATATAAGCAGACGAGGGGACAACCGGAGGAGAGGCAATGACCTCCAATATCCCACTTAGCAGATTGCAACGGGAAAAGAATATAGCCTGACACAGATATGCAAGGAGCATGAATCCACTACTTGGGACCCCGTAGAGCTACATCATCTTTACTACATGCATTCCTGTGCACACCCCTCTCAGCATGGTGATGACGTGACTTTACACGTTTCCGCAAGCGACGTGCTATGCACTATGAGCAGTCCCTAAGCGGCCACTAACGCGGTGCCGTTGCCGTTTCCGAGAAATACACCCTAAACGGGAAGGAGTGCTAGCAGGTTGTGCGTTACGAAAGAGGCTGGAGGTCTCAAGCATGCTGAGCATATGTTGCGCCTCTCTTTCTGAAAGTGTGCGGGGCCCCTTTTGTCGTGCTATATGCTTCTCACTAAATGCTTTTTGGCAAATGCCGCTTGACCGCAGGGTTATGCAAGTGGACGTTAGAACACAGTGGAGCTTCCACTGCATGCGTAAGATTGCTCGCACACGCGGTGCCTGGGTGTGCTTAGCTGCGCGTCCAACAGTCAGCACTATGGCAAACAACTGGGCTAAAGGTGTGCAAGCCCCCACGGGTTGGTAGACTGTTAGGCAAGGCACACGGTAGGTATGAGTTGGCCTGAGGCTACCGAACTGCGAAGGCGTAGTTTATTATGCCTGTATGAGCTTTACGCATGCTCCCAAGACCCAATAATCATTGCAATGCATGGATATGTCAGCATTTGGGTTAAATGGATCTAAAGATGGTGCGCGCCTCACTAATGGGGGTATGCAAGATGACATGAGAACTGTTACCGTGCCTGTAACGAGCGGAGCACGGTTGTACGCGTGCGTGGGCTGCCCTGCAGTCTGTGCATGCATCCAGGCATAGCATTCGCTTATTAAGGAAACTTGTGAACCAAATTAAGGCGAGCACCACCACTGAACACTATGTAGCTGAAGCAGTCGATGGGACAATTGCATGCACAACGCGTTGCTGCCACCTGATTGCATCGTGTAAGGACCCAAGCATATCCAAAAACAATTTTGGAGCACATCGCCAGGTTGTGAGTTGCTCTACTGCTACGGGAAACGCAGTGGATTTTATTGTATTCAACAGTGCCCGGCGACGGATGAGGAGGTCTGTCGGCGGACGCTATTCTCAAATGCACCATTTTGGCTAGGTAGGCTCTGTCTGCTGCCCAATATGCACAAAAAATATATTACATATATGAACGTTGAGGCCTTCGCTCCTCCCAGCAGAGCATTCCCTGGATATTGATTCTCCGGAGAGTTGTCAGTTATCTTCCATTATCTTTCTTCGGCAGCGGTAGCTTATTGCGCAGGCGTGAGCTGGCAAATTAGCTGCACGCTTGACTACCTGGTTGGTCAGCTGGTGAGCTGGACGGCTTTTACAGAACGGCGGCTGCAGCGCAAATATAAACACCCGAGGGGTACGACACTCTGGGCGGTTAAAATACTGTATTTCCGTTCTTGTAACCACCGCAAATGGTGCGTGCTGCCGTAGCAGCCAGGTTAGTACAGCAGCGAACAAGAGAGTCGTCAGACCCCAACTGACTAGCCCGCCACACGTTGTCAGGTACTTGGAGCGTTGGCTCGCTCGCTTTGTGTTCTCACGTTGCCACGGAGTCTTTTATGATAGCAGCACACTTCTCACCTCAATTTAAATCTGCTACATATACACGCCCACCCACCCATACTCACTCACTCACACACTCACACATATACACAAAAAACAACACACACACACACACACAGACACAGACACAGACACACACACACACACACACACACACACACGCACTCACGGACAAGCTCATTTTTGACCCATTCTGACAGCCGAAGTTTCCACTGCGAGTTCTGCACCTCACGTCCAGGATGGCGTTGCGTCTCCGCTACATTGATTTATAGGTAGCCCCCTGGAACTCCAGGAAGTAAGCTGGGTCTTCGTTGCATCCTACAATGCGTGATTTGCGCAAGCGATGCGTTGCGGTAATCCTGTACTTAGTTCTGCAGACGGTGATCGATTGCCTGTTGCTGTTTGCACATCCCAATTGGAGAGAGCTATTCGCCTGTGTGCAATGCCTCCGTAAAATTCTGTAATACGTTATAGTGCTTCAAGGGTCGGCTTTGGTACATCTCGAGAATATTCATAAGTGAACAACGTATGCCATTCACTCTGCTGTGACACCGTGATGGGCGGACAAATAGCGGAACTCACCTACTTTTACTGTGGTTAAATCCATCAGAGGTTTTTACGCCTACTGTGCACAGGTCCCAACTTACAACGGCAGCATACGGTGCAATCTGGAGGCGGCGGAATTCTGTGATATGCTAAGATCATTTGAGAGTGCCGTGGCGGAAGGAACGTTGCATTGCGAATGGCACATTTTTCAGACTATCATTTTGAGTCCCCAAATAGCGATCGTGAAAGGCGTCTTACTTTCTTTCAGATACATAATTTTTATTGCAAACGCTCGTATAAACCACAGGCAGTGCGTCATTATAGCCGTATTTAGGCAAGCGAACACCGAGCATCGTCTACAACTTGCGGCATATTCGTCATCTTTGTGTTCGTGTGGGTACGTATACGAATTGAAATTCAATTTAAGTCATATCAGCATTTATGCACGCACAGCCCTTCCGGAAGCCCTACTGCATGGAGTAGTAGGGCATTGTCTCCGCTCTGTCTACCTGCCGCCAGTAAAAAGAATCATTCTCAGTGCACGCACTCTTCCCTGTTTTGCTACCAGCCGTATGGTCCTATGTACCAACCTGCGCAGCTGTCCCTGTCTCGTACTTTGCTGTCAAGCGGAAGAGCCTAAATTGTAAGTGCACGCGCGTGGGTCAGTGTGAATTGAATTTATCACACGGTAAGAGCAAGGCAGCATAGGGCTCTCGTCGTGATACCCGTGGACGATCCCTGCACTACGAACGACCTCTGTAAGTATGGTTCAAAGCTGATACAGCAAAACACAAAGCTTAACTTGGACTACTCTGTAGGATGTAAGTTCGAGAGATTGATCACGTATTCACGCTGCTGAATTCAGTTTTCATGCAACGTCCTCCTTCTATGGTAAAACCAGAATGACGCCAATTTAATCTGTTCCCAGCAGGCGCGACATTCTGCTACATGCCGGAAAATGCTCGGGCTGTGCTCGCGAGGTTGTTCAGAACCTTCAGGTATATACCGGAGCATAATGAAACTGTCTCAATATTCAAACAATTATGTGCATGCTTGGACAAATTGAGCTGCGAAGCCTAATGCGAAACTCGTTTGACACACAACTGTTATATTTGCTCATACAGCCCAGCAGAGACAGTTGGATGGAATCTTCAGCAATTTACCAACCAGCGTCGGTATAAGATTCAAGCATAACAGTAGCAGCACGCTGTCACTTGCAAATGCTTCTAGCTTGTGCGTGTCAAGCAGAATCGCATTCTGAAAGTCCACCTGCCAGTTTCAGTGACGGTGCAGTGGCGAATCTGAGCATGCTTATGCCGCAAGCATATCTATTATGTGATTCGCTGTGCACTACTTTGTCAACAAAGCAGTTCCGTGAAGCTTGGGCGTCTGGGACATACTTTGTAGTGTGTGGAGGTCCGTCGTCGGCAGCGGTGATGTCACCAGGTTCGTAAACGGGCGGTGGTCAGCTTTTGATTGTCTGCTCTTGACGCTGATGCAAACTATTGTGGCTCCCTTTCGGCGTACTGACATGTATTCCATCTAGGGGTTCGGTGGTCTGAGCGAGCCAGCAACGTTAGGTGCTTTCTTTGCATACGTATTAAAGTAGACTATTCTGAAATATGCACACATGGGCTTCAGGCTGTAGGTCTGCATGTATGACGAGAACGTCGACAGGTAACCTAAATAGATCGCACCGCAGTGTTTAAGCAATTGCATGCATGCTTCAAAGAGGCTATACAATGTTTTGCGAAGCTGCAATCTAGTATGTAAATATATAGCCTCTTTTCTTTATAAATGCTTGTCGCTCATAAACAATGCGTTACCGTGCTTTTGTTGTAGCTAGCACCAATATGTTGCCCGCAAGTGGACAAGAGATTCAAACTAGGCTTCCCTTATGCCTGGATTCTTTTAGGATTCTTTTAGGTAAAAATGTGCCTGCAGTACAAGCCCCCGTTGTATGCTCGTTTCATCTGAAGAAAATGGAAAGTGCCTGATAATGACCCATAGTATGTAGGTCACATGCTTGCAAATAATTGTATAACTTGCCAGTGGAAACGGCAGCACACCGAGAGCACGTTTTCTAGTGTTTTCGCGCTCTTGTGTGTAAATGCGTGACAGGGTACATGTTCTTGTATTGTATTCAAACTCTTTGCTGAGAGAAAGCAGCGGGATTGTAAGAGCAATAACAGTTTAGCTTGACAAAATCAGAATTGTTGCTCATTCCCTTCCTCCTTTCTGTGTGTGACATGGTTTCATTCCGTTCGGAGGTTTGTGCTGAACATTCGTCACCCAATGACACAGCGGTTCATGCCATGGCTTTTTTCTAAGGTTTCATGGAGGTACAGTTGGGCGCATGCTGGCACTCAGTCAATTCTGCTTTGCGACTGAGAGTGTTACTGACTGCGTATGAACGGAACAACAGCACACAGAACGTGCTGTCGTGCCTACCTGCACAGTGTATGATTCGCAATCCTATCAATGAAACGGTTAACAACGCCGCCGTGCATGTTATGGCCAGTTCGTGAGCCACAGCAGATATGCACAGAACAGGAAGGGAGCAAACAGGGAGCCTACAGGTCATTGCCGGGTGGAACTGCATGCATATCCCGCTGATCACATTCGCGGGAAAGGAACAGTCGTACTCCTGCAACTACCAGTGTGTGAGCCTTCAATCCAATGTTTCACCCAAGCAATCGGCCTACACAGCGCGCAGACTACTCACACGCAGAATTTGTGGGCTAACTGTTTGCAGGTGTGGGGGAATATAACCGGGTGGATCGCTCAGTAGAGATGAACAAATAGTTCCAACCACGTTAGCAGAGTGCACCAGCTACCTACCCGTTCATGTGGCACAGTTGTCGTTGTCTCTCGAGAAAGAGACAGACAGACGCAGAGAACAGAAGCTCAACGCACTGCAACAAATACCTAGACAAACAGAAATGGCTGCGTATACTAGTCTTCCTTTCGACACTGTTTGTGAATGGCAATGACACCTGAGCAGATGATTCTCGATATTAAACACAAAGGTGGTCGAGTGGCTAGTCTGTTTGCCAATGCAGGCCGTGGGTTGCTCTCAGGTACTCAAGGGTTGGAACGCATTACAGATGCCAATAATGGTTAATTTGGAACACATGCACTAATGCATGGTGGCGTTAGGCTGCCGATGAAGAAATATAAAAGATTGTGACGTCTAATGTGTTGTGCGTTACATGTATCAAGTACGTGACAGCATTAATACCTGTGGTTCCCTGCTGACTCTTTGAAAGCATCACTTTGAAGATACATGTCCTTTTATGAGCACACGTATGAATTTATCGAGGGCACAACCTCCGATCCAACTGTATGCTTCGACATGCGCATTTGTCAGTTGTCCGCTAAGCAGATGTATCTCCTGACTAGACGGTGGGTGGTCAGCTATGTGGGGTGGCGAACTATTGTTCTGCGAAGGCTCAGCACATAGAAGTGATTAAAGGTTTTTGTTTGGCAAAAGGTTTCCAATGAACTCCGCAGTGTCTTTGACATACAGACTAGACTGTACTGAGGATATTGGCTGATCATCGAGTTCCACGAGGGTCAACGTTCTTTTATGCGTACCGGCATTGCTTTGTTTCGTCGACGTCACGCCTGTGTCATGCACACAGGCGGCTGTGCTAAACTGCTGAGAACATCGGCACGACCATAGCTTTAAACGAATAAGGTACGTTTTACAAAGCTTCGTGGCATTCAAGAGAGTGAGAATAACGTCTTAAAAGGGTCCAACGATGATGGGATATGCCTGATTTCAAATCAGTAGATGAACTCACCTCTTGGCTATTCGGCTAAGTCACAATGGCTATCCGTTCAGCACGCAATAGTTCCACAGTCGTAACTAAGGCTCCGTTTGTGTGTTACAAAGTACCTCTCTGTTGTTGGCATTTGTGTTGTACCTGCGCGGGCGCAGGCATGCACATGTCGACGTAGACGCGCATTTTGTGTGTTTGGAGTCGTGTTGTAGCAGGCAGAGCTTCGCGAGGGGTTGCTTATTATGCTCTGCTGTTCGGGAGCCACGCGTCACTATAGGGGGCGAGTCTCCAAAATGATTCGTGGAACTGCCAGCCACGACGTTGCTACAGAAGTGTGGCATGAGCAAACGTTTGTGGTATTTCCTACAGTTCCGCATGGCACACGACGCAACGAAGATAGACCTCGTATAATATTCAGGGAGTGCGACGGATTGAAGCACCAAAAGACCACAATTCTGAAATGAAATGGCCTCAGTGTCATTGGGATCTGCCCGTTTACACTTTCACGCATTATCCCACTAAGTAGCCACACTGTATTGTGATATTTTGGTATCCTTGCCAGACACGTAACCTCCTGTGGTGTTAAACCCCGAGAGATGCTTCTCCCTGGTACTACTACAGGCGACTAGCCATATCATTTCCTAGGCGTCCAAAACGTTTGGTTTAGGGATTCCGCCGCTGTAAGATCAAGGTCTTCGACATGGAGGCTAATTAATATCGGCAGCTTGCAGGAGCCTGTTGAAGGCTTCAATGAACCGGTGCCAGCCCTATTGGAGATGGTGTGAACTGCTTGGATATTTGAGCGTGTTGCCAGATCGTGGGTTTGCTGGGCTCCATTACGCGGTACTAGTAGCACTTTTGTGAAAGACAGAGTAGCAGCGCTTCAAGGATTACACCACTGAACTAGCCAACGTAGCCATTTGTTACTTCGGTGGCAGGTGGCCAAGGAATTGACAGGAGTGCTGCTTAAACGTCGTATATTTGGACGTTCCGCTAAGCGGCAAAGCTCATGTTTCACCGCTTCGCCAACGCCGGTGTCTCCGGCCTGGATGAGTACGTATATTTGCGGTGATTCACTACGCAAAATAGTTTGGCCACGAAGATATTTGTGGGTGACATTAGTAGGCCTAGGTACGCATTAGCTCTCATGAAATCCCTGCCTTGGAATATCTCTTTCTGCATAAGAATGTGCGCTGCGCTTTGCGCTTGAGCATATATGGTTATGTAGCCCAAGCTATGTGGCTGTGTAATCCGTTATGTACAAAAATACAGGTTGGATCGTACTCAGAACAAACCCATGTCTGAGTGCATGTGAAGCGGATATGTCCAGCAGTGGGAGACGTAAAGCCATGTTTGGACAAATTAGCATAATAACGCGCCACGAATACCTAAGGTGCATCCCACAAGCACATCTGCTCGTCTGGCTACAATTGCACTTGTACAGCGTGCTACGTTTTCGTCGAAGGGCACGCGCATGGTTGCCCTAATGGTAACAAAGAGTGGACAGTTTCGTGAATTGTTTAGCGTTGCAGATGCTTCCCAACCCCTGCTGCGGTTGGCATACCGTGAATGTCACCACCTGCCCTTGCATGATAAAGCGCCATTAAGCCTTATGGAGGGTTATTCTCTCACAGCTATTGAGTACACGATAAGCATTCAAAGACTACTGCCCAAATATTGTTGTCCGACCAAACGGCTGAACAGAAGCTTGTTACCATGTGCTGAGCCAACTACGTGTCCACTCAAGGCTTCGCAAATGGTGGCTCAGCACATGTTTAAGTTCATAGTTGATATGTGGAGCTGCCTATTGTCTTGCAGTAGTGAGCCTGAAAGAGCACATTCAAGATGGTCCGATTTAAATACAGCTAGTGCGTCAAACTCGACCTCTGATCCGTACGTCACAGCCTAGCTATCTTAAAATGCCTGCAGAAATATCATTCAGATGCGGGGCCGTGCCCTCAATTGTTAACCACCTAGTGCACTACCCTCGGTACGTGTCTTGCTACTGATCGGTGGTTGCATCACTTGCCATATATTGCTGCATTGAGTTTGTGGCATTCGATAGGATGGTGATGCGGCCTGGTGTATGTGGATGACCGACAGTTGCACAGGCACGCCTCCAGCTGTAGAGGACCACTTCGAATGATCTCCGCCAACTCATATATATACTTACCAAACCACGTTTCAGTACGTTAGGGAAACGCTCTCCTTATTGTGGGTTGATGGTGGGCCCTGGCTTCTACAAAGTCGTCAAGGGCAAATGACATAGCTAACAGGCAGTGCGCGCTATTCAGAGGGAACGTGCTTGTATAGTAGCCTGCTGTGGGTTATAACAAAGCAAAGGCAAAGTACCTAAAAACGGCGTTGCATGCGCACGACGCTTCCATATAAACCCTCAAGGCGTTAATCCGCTATCAGTGGTTCATCCATTATCTTTCGTACATGCCTGCCTGGTGTACGCGTTAAACAGGATGCATCTAAGCGACTGCAGTCTTACCACGCAAAATTTTACTGGCATCTCTTTTGTAGGGTCATGACGAATAACCCTACATGCATAGACATCAACTGCAGCTTCGAGGTGCGCGCGTTAAGCGTCACGGTGCCAAAACCTTGTACAGGTTGTGCGTTGTTCACCACCTCATCTCTTTCAGGAGTACTTGGAGACCATCGAGTTGTACCGAATTTATGTTCAACAATTCAGCACGCGCTTGACGATATTTGAATTCCTACGAAGTTTCGGAATCCCGACAGATTGGGCGAAATGAATGGTACAGCGTTGCTGAATTTATGTATTCCCCTCACCAGTGTATTCCCCTCACCAGATTTATTTGCGCACGCCTGCTACAATGTGTACGTCACCCAGGCTTCCACACGCTGTATACAATGGCGAGACGAGAAGCCGTGCAGCGGCCCCCACCCGTTGCAGAAAGTGTGTCACATGCGCCGAGCTTCACCCTAATTGCATCTTTGCCACACTGATTTCACAACGCGTAGGCATGCACATGCACTTCAGAATGTGCTGCGCAGCTTGCACTGCAAGCGCACTATCAGCCGCAGGAGCGAAAACATGTATCGCAAGGATTCCGGTTCTCTGGGCCAGTGCCCTCTGCGGATCAACACAATTCGATTCGTTGGGCGCATTGTCGACCAATTGGTACTGCAAAGCACTCAAACATAAATGTACGCCGCTCCTGCTATTTAGCCTAGCTTCAGCCTGACCAGGTATAAGGGATACTGCGTAGTGTGTGAGCCGGGGGGCTTTCGACACTGACTCACTGCGTAATGCGCAGAGGGTGCGTTGTATGGGAAGTGGGTACAAGTTTGGAAACAAACGTGAATTACCTGCTGAGCTCAGGATGCAGAATAGCTCTCCAGCTTGTTGTGCATGCGCTCGTTGTGCCCAGAATTTTGTGTTGGCAGTAACGTTGGAAATCCACTTATCGATAAGTCCTACGTTTTGACCTTGCGATTGCTCTGCATCATGTCTTATTCGTGACACGTTGTTTGGCTCGCAAGGCGACAGTGTGGGTGAATGTATGTCCTGCAATCCTTGGCATGCAGCGCTTACCACAGCGGGCTCCGCTAGCATTCCTCTGAGTACACAGTCAGTGATGGGACAGTACTCCTGCCTGGAGTACACTAGTACTCGTGGAGGGCTGTGGCGGATATGCATGACCAATTGCGCATGCTGCTGGACTTCCGCCACTTTGCATGCTTTCAAAGTGCTGGAGATACGTGTTGAACATATATATCAAGTGCGCGTGAATAATCACGATTCACAGAAGTGGGGATAGATATTTCTTACAACAGTGCTTGCACAGAACAGGGAACTGGATAATGGGAGAGGCTTGCAATATGCAGACTGTACGTTTGATACCACTAAGACAGGCCGTCTGGCGTTTGGATGCCTTTGTATTTTTCACTAGGTCAGTGAACCAGAGGCGTACCGTCGCCTGTTGTTTATT
>NW_013565638.1:0-2735 GCF_000499605.1 Eimeria maxima | reverse complement strand
AACGAATGCCGAACACCACAGATGAGGCCCGGAGGATGCTTTCGGTAGGGCGGCATGCACGATATTGTAGTGGCACATGTATCGGAAGAAACTGATTAAGCATAGAGGGTTCAAGGATAGCATGCGTTCCAAAAAGAAGCTTGACGCACCTAAAGCAGTAGAACAAAGAGTTGGGATGGAAGCCAGAATGGTAGAGGAAATGTGTTTTAAATACGCAGATATGCATAGAGACGATAGCTGAATATACGTCGCTATTGCAGGGAATACTGCAGGGAAAATATGGCTAATGCTTCGCAGATACTAGATCAAATACAGTTCATGATTGGATGTGCCAAACGTACGTCCTGAGGCAGGTCGACGGATGGAAGCGGATATCTCAATCTAAGTGCCGCCAAGCAGCACACATTCAGTCTCGCTCTCAGGGTCATTGCAGTGACCCTGGGAGCAGGCGACCTCAGGCAGTAGGCAGCGGGTAGTGCAACTGCTACCAACTCTCAAACCATCGAATTTTCTTAGGTGGTTTCACGAAATAAATAAGCTACATACTCAAAACAAACACAATGCGCAATTGCCGCTGCAAGCTACGTAGCCTAGGAAGTAGAAAAGATAAAGTCACTAGTTCTGCTGTAGTCTAATTGAGCTCACAATTTAGCTATTGATCTGCCCACCCAATGATGTGCCACAGCTATCGCTTGGCGCACATGCAACCGTACAACGAATACCGGTGGGTACCCGCTCTTGGCACCAAGTGCAGACAGTCAGATAAGCCGTTCTCAGCCAGTGGCGTTCAGCACAGACCCAGGAATACTAAGAAGCACCTCCACAGTTGCACGTCGCGTACGAACTAGGAAACGACAGAAGGATGCAATGAACAACGCTCCTGTGCTGGCATTTTGCAACTGTGCAAAACTGTGTGTGCTGGCATTTTGCAACTGTGCATATGGCTCGTCAAATTAGGTTTCCCTCCTGCATTCACATATTGATACAATGCCGCTAGCAGCAGCACACACATTAGCGAAACATGGGCGCGGGTGACTACGCGTACGATACAAGACACCCATTAGAGCCACAAATAGCATTACAGCTTTCCCCTATCGGGGGTTAAATGCCGCGCGCGAGACGTAGAAGGTAGAGGTGAAAGGGGCTACAGTATTGTCAGTACAGGAATATTGCTCTCACCGATACCACCATAAGGGTTCCCAAAGCAGAAGGTTTCATAACTACAAGAGACGACAAATCCGCCTGCAGTCCTCACTGCGTGGGAAGACTCAACGTTACTGCTTAGGAGACTTTGCAGATACACCTTGCTCAACGATGGAAGGTGAGCATCATAAACCTCAAGGTTTTTCGCGCTTGCTCTACTACGATCTCCTGGTCGACGCACTATAACGGAGAATGCCGAACACCTCAGAAGCCGCCCGGATGATGCTTTCGGTAGGATGGCATGCACAGCATTGGAGTGGCCCTTGATTCAGATGAAACAGATTAAGCACATAAGCGTGAATGCCATCATGGGTTGCAAAACGAATCTTCACTCCCCAAAAGCACCAGAGCCAAGACGCGTGTTGGAAGGCAGAATTCGTGTTTTAAATCTGCAGACATGCATAGATATGGTAGTTGTACATAAGGTAAAGCGTGATTATTTGAAGGGAATATTGCAGTTGGCTAATGGTTTGCAGATACTAGATCAGATATAGTTCATGAGTGGATGTGCCAAACGTACGCCCTGAGGCGGATCGAGCGGCAGCAGCAGCTATCAGCACTACGCAGGCAAGTTAAGGGCTAATATGTATGAAATGCACTAGCTACTAGCGTTCGAACCATTGTGTTTTGTTTGCTTCGCAACGCAAACCCAGGTGCGAATTGAAATCACATGAGTACAGAATTGCCACAGCGAAGCAGATGCCCCAGGGAGTGAAAACGAAAACGTCGCCTGTTTCGTTGTAGTCTAGTGAAGCTGCCTACCTAGATCTCGATCTGCGCAGCGAATGACGCACATGCGGTATCGCCTGGAGCACGTACAACGGTAAATCGTAGACGGTTGGACAACAGGGCAAGCACAAGCTGTGGCGAATGAGACAAGCTATGTTCAGCCAGTTACGTTCACAACAGGCCCACGAATACCAAGACGCACCACCACAGAGGGTGCCACATACCAACTGAACAAAAAGAGACTCGTTCAATAAGTGTGGCAAAATGCATGAATGACTGGCGGCGCTGTGTTTTGGCATGATGCAACTAATGGCTGCCAATATGGCTCCTCAAATGTGGGTGTTACGCTTGCATTCTGATATTGCTGTGGCTTGAAGCATCGCAAAAAATCACACAGCATGCCCATGGCTAACTACGCTCATGCTACGGGCACCCCCTAGCATTACAGCCTTCCTGTATCAGGCTTCAGATGCCGGGCACGCGACGCACATTCTACAGGTGAAAGCGGCTCCAGTACGGTTACTACTTCGATACGGCGTCTACAGCTCCTACCATAAGGCTTCCCAATCCAGGCGGGTTTAATAACTTCCAGAGGCAACAAACAATCTATCTGCGGTCCTCGGTAAGTGGAAAGACTCAACGTTACTGGTTAGGCGACTTGGCAGCTGTAAACTCGATGCTCCGCCAATACTATGAACAGCAGAAAACGATTTAAAGATACGGCGACTTCAAACTAACGGTGACACGGAATACAGGGATAAGGAAAACAGTCCCTGCGGTGTGTGGAAAGTCCGTACGTTAGA
>NW_013565637.1:0-2612 GCF_000499605.1 Eimeria maxima | reverse complement strand
ATGGCCGAGGGGTCTAAGGCGCTGCGTTAAGGCCGCAGTCCGAAAGGGCGTGGGTTCGAACCCCACTTCTGTCATCTATTCATCTTCCGTTGGTGTTTTGTGCCGCTGTTTGAGGTGTACATGGTAAGTTGTTCAGTTTGCTGTTTCATTTCCCCAACGACTAAGCAGCTACTTGTTGCGCAACAAGAGCGTTTACATACTCGTTTGTAACAAGAGCTGTTTGAGAGTGGGTTGCTGGCCTATCGGTAATCATTTCTTCTAACATTTATGTTTTTCGTGGGGGTGAGCCTTCACTGCTACATTCCATCTTATAGAAAAAGAAGAGTTAGGGATAACTCTAGAGGCTCTATAGAGCCGTTCCAAGCGTGCCGCCTCGGGGGAGCAGCAAGACAAGAACACGGGAGCATCGCCTACTTGGCACCCGTCACTCCTGTTTGAAGATGACGACAGCGTTGTTCTGTCCTTCAGATCTCCGTCGTAGCAGAGCTTAGCAGGAAACTTTCAAGCTGTTTTGGAATGAGATTCCACATGACCCAGAAGGATCAGAGCATCCCCCGGGAAAGACAGTGAACAGTCCAGCCGACACCCTGTAGACACAACTAGACTGGACACCTTTGGCAGAGGCGCACACAGGATTGTAGGTAGTGGCCGCTGAGAATCGCCAGCGCACTACAGACTGACTTGGAAAATCGTTCATTCTGAATGACAGATGTCAGTGGACCAGTAGTTGGGGGAACGACAGATGCCAGTGGCCCAACAGTTGGGGTTTTGCTTTTCAAGCAAGCCACCCATTCCAAACCGCATTAAGTAATATCCTGCTGCTCACATGTCTTTCATAGCGAGGGACTAGTTTTGTCCAATGCGCGAGAAAAGGTTGGCAGTTTAATACGGAGAAAAGAAGTGTCAGCGTTGCTTATGTGCCAGGTACCTCTCGGCCCAAACGGAGCATCTATCCCTGACATGTATAACGAAGGGGAGGCACTATCTGAGTGCTGGAGGACTCATTTATCATGGCGGCTGACCTCTGCACTACGATGAGGTCCTTGAAAACCGCTGACCCCATGGAGCTTCTCCCCAAGAGGGTTATTCTTTACCATCGCTTCCCTGATGTTCCAATGACGGCATTGTTCTATTTCCCTCCAACTCCAACATGTACGCCACAGGAAAGGACACAGGGATGACAGAAGTGGGGTTCGAACCCACGCCCTTTCGGACTGCGGCCTTAACGCAGCGCCTTAGACCACTCGGCCATTCTGCCGCCCGCCGCCCAGAAGATATTGCGTGAATAGTCGTGCCGAAGAGAAATCTCAGTGGTGTAGTACGCAGTTGACAATGTCCCTTCTTCACGAAGACACCACCACAAGTGAAGGTTAGTCCTTATGTTCGGGTGAGGTCAGAGGACGTATGCCACCAGCCTCTTTGCCTTCGTTCGTGTACTCGCTGAATGGAGATAACCGACGACAACTAGCAGAAATAAATAAGCGTTAGGGGGAGCAACCGGTACACTGGAGACGTTGCTGCGATTGGCACCTTAAATGGCTAGACAAAACACCAGCGAAAGATGAATAGCTCTGACAGAAGTGGGGTTCGAACCCACGCCCTTTCGGACTGCGGCCTTAACGCAGCGCCTATCTGGTGACGGCCATCCTGCCGCCCGACGCCCAGAAGATACACTTCCAATCAGGAATACAAGCCCACTCCAGTCTCCTGCAATGCCACCAGCCTCTTTTCCTTCGTTCGTGTACTCGCTGAATGGAGATAACCGACGACAACTAGCAGAAATAAATGAGCGTTAGGGGGGGGAACAAGTACACTGGAGACGTTGCTGCGGTTGGCACCTCAAATGGCTAGACAAAACACCAGCGAAAGATGAATAGCTCTGACAGAAGTGGGGTTCGAACCCACGCCCTTTCGGACTGCGGCCTTAACGCAGCGCCTTAGACCACTCGGCCATTCTGCCGCCCGCCGCCCAGAAGATAAACGCACTTATCAGCACGGCTTCTCTTTAGAGTCACCACATCATGCGTCAACTGTTACAGGGAAGAAGTGCTTCTGTGGTGGTGTTCACTTCCAATCAGGAATACAAGCCCACTCCGGTCCCCTGCAGTGTCTCCAGCCTCGTTTATTTCGTTTGTGTACTTGCTACAGCAAAGGCGTGAACGACAGCTAGCAACAATAAATGAGCGTCAGGGGTAGGAAATTGCAAATTGAACAACTTGCTGCCGTGTAAGCATAAAACAGCCAAGCTAAAGACCAGCGAACGATCAATAGATGACAGAAGTGGGGTTCGAACCCACGCCCTTTCGGACTGCGGCCTTAACGCAGCGCCTTAGACCACTCGGCCATTCTGCCGTCCCCCGCCCGCATAATTAATGCAGTTATCAGCACGGCTTCGCTTTAGAATCTCCACGTCACGTTTTGGCTGCAATGAAATTAGCACAATCGGTTTGCTTGTACAGTCACTCATTAAGATGGCTCACTGCTTCCTTAGGGTGAGGTCGGGGACAGCCACTCACCCCGTGGAGCGTCTCCCTGAGTTATTCTTAACTATGGCATGCCTGAAGTACTAATGCCTGATCTCCACCCTAGGTTGCATTTTGGCCTGTGACCGT
>NW_013565636.1:0-2438 GCF_000499605.1 Eimeria maxima | reverse complement strand
GCACGATTTAGAAGCAGCTGCTGTTATCGGCCGTTGTTGCGCGCCAGGGTATCGGCCGCTGTTGCGCCAGAGTCGGCGTTCCATCCCTTTATATCTAGATGGGGATTGAGACTGCGCACGGTTTAGTAGCAGCTGCTGTTATCGGCAGCTGTTGCGCGCCAGGGTATCGGCCGTTGTTGCGCCACGGTCGGCAGCATGGATGGATACAGTAAAATACTAGCTGCACGTATTAGAAAGTATGTAATGACATAGAAAACATTCGATCCTGCGATGAGTTGGGTTTTTGAAGCGAGTCGTACCAGGTTGGGGTGGCCATTGTGCATTTGACAAATGTTTTTGAAGAGAGTCGCACCCATGACGCATTCGTTACAACATGAGGAGATTAAATATCCTTTGAAACCGCTTAGCCTACAGCATCAATATCTGGGGAGTCTATGCTCATGAAGGTTTAGCTTCGCAAGCAAGCGGAAATACTTGTTGGGTCAGATTTGTAAAGGGGTATCGCGTTGTGTGCACCGGCGACTGTACGCGTAGTTGCTTACCGGTAGCTGGCCACTGCTTGATTGTCTGCCTGGCTTAGTATGGATATGATGACCCTCTGGTTATGGTTAGTGCCAAGGCGATTATAGCGGCTGTCACAGTGATCCCTGAAAACAGGTGCTGGTCGCGAAGGAAGGCCTCATTTATAATATGGCTACGAACAGTACATGGGAGCCGTGCAGGGACAACTGACTGAAATTGCTGTCGCTTCGTCGTCCTATATGCGGAGAGGAGGTATCCTTTTATTATTGTGGCGATGGGACCTTTGTTGGCAAAAACGTTGTAGCAACCTGAAGAAGAGCTGGCGTCTCTCATCGCATCGTGAAATTGCTACCAGCCACAGCGTACAAAATGCAGTGGTAAAGCGGTCCGTTGTTTTAATGAACTCAATTTGCACTGATGTTGATCGCAACTGCTCATGCGGCATCTAGAAAGTACGTACCGGCTTTGGAGCCTTGAAAGGGTCGTGCAGGTCGTCTATGTGTCGGCAAGCAGGGATGTACGTTGATTGCTGCTATGCGCAAAACGCATTAGACGAGGGCTCATAGGGACACCGTCTTCATTTCCGGTCGTATGTGGTAGCTTCGTCGACGGTGGGGGCAGGAATGGGCTGCTAAATATGAAACCGTGAATCGGCTGCGTACACCGTTCAAATGTTGGTTGCATCCTTTTAGAATTGTTCGCATCGATGAATGCAATTGGTTAATTTTCGAATGAAGAAGCCATGAAAAACTAGGCTTCGCGTAGAAGCATCCAAATATAGTTTGCTGGCGTTGCCCGAGCTGATTGCTTCACGAGGCAGCCTGCGTGCTATGTAGAGTGATGACACAAGCGATACAAGTGATACGACCCTTAGCCCTGAATGCTATTGTGCGATTGCGTCGCAAGCACAAGCGCGCCTCCTCCCTGCATGTTGGATACTGTTCTATGGGTACAAGGATTTGAAATGTTTACTGCGACAGTCAAGAAGTGTCTGCCTGTAGAGGCTGGCGAGTATCAAAGACCAAGCAGTTAAGCATCGGGAGCAAGAAAAATATGATGTCCATACCCTTAAAGGACGGTTGCGCATTTGCCAAACCTGCCTGTGCCCTTAGCTCCGCCGGCTCGCTGAGTCTTTTTGTTGTATATACTGGCTTCAACAGAACGGCATATTATATACTGGCTTCACAGGTGTGAGTGATCTGCTGCACCAAAAGGAAGTACGCATCCTGCAACAAAAGGGACAAGCAGGTCGGGTTGATTGCACGGATACTGCTGTATCCGCACGGCATGAAAATGCCCCTAAATTATGCATGCATAAATTAGGACCGACCCGACTGGCATTCCTTGAAGAGTTGTAAATCAACTGATGCGCTGGCTGTCTGTTTCAAACGAGTTGATACGCTGCCTAAGACTGCTGAAAGATTCTGGCATTGTGATCAAATAGAGTCACTGCTGTTACCCAGTTTGTTCAGGCTTGCAGTCAAACACTCTAGTCGAAGAGAGGCCCGTTAGCAATATGCTAGGCGTGCGTTGTAGGTGATGTCTCTTTTCCAGGGGAAAGCAGCCGGATTTACAGGCAGCTTCATGACACGCTGAAACGTATTGGTCCCAGCACAACTGCAAGCAACCTGAATATTGAATGGCTCACTCCTTGAAGTCTTTTGGGCGTTGCGCTCTAGTGTGGGGTGCCTCATGAGGCTCACTAGTCGTCAAAACCCTTCTGCAGATTAAGGCGGTGAGGCATGCTTCGTAAATGTCTTTTGGCTGAGTGTGGTGCCTCCAAAAACATAATAATCCAAGGGACTGCGGCATATTTGCTGGACTTGCGCTAGCGACGCAGTGGCCACACGGGTTTCTACAGTCCACTTGGGGCATGACTGGAACTGTGACCCATCGTTTCCCTGTTTAGCGATTTT
>NW_013565635.1:0-3807 GCF_000499605.1 Eimeria maxima | reverse complement strand
TAAAACGTGCCTTTCTGTATGCGGTTGCTTATCGGCACGAGATATGCGTTGTTTAATGCATCGCACAGAGAGTGCGCCTCGATGCCCGGGAGCTGCACAACAGCGGCTACAATGGGAAGGTTTTGCTTTGATTGGGAAAACAGAGGTGCTGCGAACAGCACTGGAGTTCGCGACCTAGCTCACCACGGATGGTTAGGCGGGAGTGCTCTTATGTCGAATGCTGTGTTCTAGTTGCAGCTTTGTGGGGGAAATTGTTGGAAGAAACAGCTGCACAGCTGGACTGCCTGTCTGCTGCCGTTGTTAGAGTTGCGATGCCTAGGCGGCTGTGTCATATCTCGAACTTGCTTGGTTGTTGTGTTCAAGGCTGTGTTATGGATGTTTCTGCGGGATTTGCAAACGGTTGTAGCGTAGGCGAGCTAAGCATCACAACTCTCTTCTTCCGATATTTTTCATTGCTGCTGCTTGCGACTTGTTGAACGCAACGAACAGCGAGTGAGCTTGGATACCGGAGAGCTGTGTTAGATTCTTCTTAATGTATAAGTTTTTCGTCGTTTGTGGAAATTGTCCTTTGATGTGCTTTAACGGCCGTAATTGTGTTGGTGGTGTAGCTGAGTTGCAAGTGTGGATCGAGGAGGGCTTGAAGTCGAACGCTGCTTCCTGGTTGACGTTGTGCCTCTAGTATCAGAGTGATGGATTTAGGATACAACCTGGTATTGACAGAGAGTGTCGCAGTGATAGCTGTTGAATGCCCTGTTAAGATTGTAAGCGTCTATGGCAGCAATGCTTTGCGTTTGCTGGGCATTTGCGCCTCCGAGCTCTCGTGTTAGTATTCACTAGATCCCAATTGTATTTGAACTGCGAAGAACCGTGCTCGCTTTGCCCACTTTGACCGCTGAAGTTTGTGCGTCTTGGGGAAACCTAGGCAACCCAAAAGTGGACACTGGTTGCGAGGGTGGCCTTCGATTAGGGTGTCGCAACAGTGTGTCACTGGGGATAGCCTTGGACGTGGCAGAGGTAGGGTGTCGTGTGCTGCATATAGGCGTAGATCTACTGTGCTAATGACTGGCCTTTTGAGTCATCTATTGCTGTTGCTTATGTTCGTAGTGAGGTTGCACAGCTAGAGGCCCTTCTGGTGTCTTGGGGTTTTTTAGGGGTGTAAATTGGGCTAAGTTGCGCCGCTGGTGTCCTCCCCAGTGCTGCCACTGTACACTGTTTCTGATACCGCAGTATAATAGTACCGTTTTAGACAAAGTTATTCAACTACTCTTCAGACATGCACATGAAATATTTGCCAGTTTATCGCTAGGCATGGTCTTTACGGCCTGTTGGCGGCCGATCAATGCTCTCTAGAAAACTGTGCAGCCGCCGTGTATGCGAACACATACCATTGATGACAGTTTGAATTGCAAATAGAAAGTCGTGTTTCCTCAACTGATTTGTAGTAGCGTTGTTTGTACTTGGTAATTGACGGTGGCGATGCACAGGCAGCAGCTATGGATGCTTCCGTAGGATGTACGTCTGATCACAAAATATATTTCTGTCGCTTGATCTTTCAGTTTCTAGAGATTCAATCACGCGTTGTACGGCGGACTCGAATTCATCCTGCCGGCTCCAATGTGATGGTTTATGTCTGTTTGACCCCTATTGGCTGCTTAAGACATGATTTGGGAAATCTAAGCCAGCACATATGGACATTGGTTGCGAGGGTGACCTTTTACTAGCTGTTGACCAGTTTGCTTGTAGACAGTGGTGTTCTGAGGTTCATGTTGAATTGCACGTTGTGTGTTTATTGAATGGAAGCGCGGGTGAAGCCAGTTGGAGTAGAGAAATCGTCGACAGAGATCGTGCATTACAAAATTAGGTGGTTGCATTGTGTGCCAAATGCACCAGTGTGCCATTGGGGATAACCGTGGACGCGGCAGGGGGAGGTTGTCTTGCACTGCATGTATCTGCAGACCTACCGTGCCAATGATGGGCCTTTTTAGCCCGCTGTTGCTATTGCTTAGGTTCGTAGTGAGGTTGCACGGCTAAGATCTCTCAGGTGTCGTGGTGTTCAGTAGTGTAAAGTGTGCTGAGTCGCACAGCTAGCGAACTTTTCCAGTGCTGCGTTTCCCGCACTACAGTATAATAGTACCTGTTGCGGTGTAGAATGCGAGTATTCATCTCAAAGGGGCTCAGCATGCTAAAACCTGATTTGTTCATTTGGAATCCTAATCATTCCACCACATTTATCCAATGTTAAGGCAACCTGAAATAAGCCAGCTGCTTCCATTGTAAATGTGTGTAGACGTGCTTTGAGAAAGCTCATCCAACTGATTAGAAGCAAGCATCAAATACTAAGGGTTTTTCGGGCCCCAGTGTATTTAATGGTGGCACCAGGCGCTTCCGACCTCGCGAGTTTGACGGTGTTCACTAGCACCTTATCAATATGAGAAGTTTGTGAGCCTTGGCAGATCTACCTGTGCCCAAGAGGTTACCTTGTGCACAACCTGGTTCGCAGGTATGTCCCTTGGCATTATGTCTCGCAGGTGCTTGCAGGCAGTCTCTCCCAGTAGCGCGAGTCGCGAAACAGCCACACTCTAGAGGAATGGCATCGCACTCCATGCGTGGCGAGCTCTCCTGTGATCCACGTACTGTACGGCACCTTACGTTATTTGTTTGCGTCGGTTCAACTCTTGGAAACCTTGATGCTGTCCAATGAATACCTGTGTATTCTTTCGATGTAACCAATTAAACGAATTCCTGGTATTCTAGCGAATGCGTATTTGTGCGCGCGGTAGACTGACGAGACACCGCAGTTAAGGGTTGGCTACACATCGCGCAAATAACGACGGCATTGCCTTTGCAGAAAGTAAGTAGCGAGCTCCACTTTGCATTCAGCAGTAACGACTTCCGTGTGTTTGCGTAGATTCAGGTTTATTCCAATAGACTGTTCTGGCTACGTGCAGCTAGTACCATGTAGAGACGCGGGGGGTCTATGAAAATGCGCTTTGGGAAACCTTGGCGGTGTCGACTGATGTGCTCACCTGTTGCAGCCGGGTATACGATTGCGGTTCCGTGCACGTTAACGTGTCTGCATTGGCAGAAAACTGAAGTGCAGTGAATGCAACGTGGATGTGACTCTTTTCTTGCCAGTGTATAGCTGGCTAATTCCTCGACTGCAGTGGCATGTGGGGTACCTCGATCTCATAATTGGTGAGCCGCCTTCACCTGTGGCACTACAAGTCGAAGGGTCACACTGTAAGTAGCCAGACCTGCTCAGGGATTGTATTATGCCGTTTGAAAAAAACAACATTTGCCAACGTGTGGGATCTCATTGCCGTGGTAGACCGTGCCTGTCTATTACTCGGTTTCTGTGGGTGTAGATGGTATGTTTGTTTTGATGGAGACGTGCGGAAGTAGAGTGGCAATTAATGCAGCTAGGAGGAGAGCGAGCAGCCAACGGCAACAGTGAATTCGCGTGGTCAACATATCAGTGCAATATGCCTCGGACATCGGAGTACAGCTCCTAGATTATATAAGCTGCACGGTCGCACTCAGGTGCTGTCGGGTGCAGGAAGTGTGTTGGCGCATTTACAGATACACGCGGGGAGAGTTTGGTCGTGTGGGTTGTGGAACAAAGCATTTGCGCACACACCTACCAGTTATTGTGTTTGCTGGAGTTGTGAGGTGGATGCGGGGATGGACGTTCGGCTTGTTGGCGTGTTGAGTTCTTCTCGCCCAACGTTGGAAATAACTTTTGCTGTGCCTGGTGGCATTCGAAGGTTTTGTTAGCATTTCTTTCTGTGACTCGACATAAAATCTACT
>NW_013565634.1:0-2070 GCF_000499605.1 Eimeria maxima | reverse complement strand
TATATATATATATATATATATATATATATATATTATTGTATGCAGGTAGGATTAAGTACAGGTGTAATGTTTCGTGCATTAGTAGATCCATTAACAGGACAATTAAGAGATAATCGTGTATATTATATAGGTAATAAATCTCCATCTTTTTATTCTTTTTATCTAAATAATAATAATTATTTATTTTCTTTAACTAATAAAACTTATTTATCTTTTTATTATCATCATCAATTCATTACTGCACCTCTACATTATGATACATTAGAGGCTATTGCTTCCTTCTCTTCTGAACAGGTATTATCCTGCTGCTGCTGCTGCTGCTGTTGTCTTGTTGTCTTGTTGTTGCTGTTGCTGTTGCTGCTGTTGTTGTTGTGCTGCTGTTGGTGGTGTTTTTTTGGTGTCTTTATTGTTTTTGGTTGTTTTGTTGTTGTTGTTGCTGTTGCTGCTGCTGCTGCTGCTGCTGCTGCTGCTGCTGCTGCTGTCTTGTTGCTTTTAGCAGTATTATTATTGCTAGTTGCTGCTGCTGTTGCTGCTGTCTTGTTGTTGTTATTGTTGTTGTTGCTGCTGTTGTTATCTCCTTTTGTTCTTGCTGTTCCTTCCCTCCCTCCCTCCCTCCCTCCCTCCCTCTTGTCCCTACTCTGCTTCCTACAACTACCCTCACCTCCTACTGTTTCTGCTGCTGCTGCTGCTGTTGCTGCTGCTGCTGCTGCTGCTGCTGCTGCTGCTGCTGCAGTGTATGGATGGATTTGTAGCAATAAGTGGTAATTCTTTACGTATATTTCGTTGCCAAAGATTAACAGAAGTTTTTTCTTCTTCTTCTCTTCCTCTCTCTTTTACACCTAGATCTTTTACTGTTCTTCCTCATCTTAATGATGTTACAGGTAATTAATTAATTAATTATATTTATTTATTTATTTATTTATTTATTTATTTATTTATTTATCTAGTTAGTTATTATAGTTATTTATTTATCTAGTTTATTTAGATCTTTTACTGTTCTTCCTCATCTTAATGATGTTACAAGAAATTAAATAAATAATTATATTTAATTAATTATATTTATTTATTTATTTATCTATTTATCTATTTATTATATTTATTTATTTATTTATTTATTTATTTATTTATTTATTTATTTATTTATTTATTTATTTAGTTTATTTAGATCTTACTGTTCTTCATCATTTATCTATTATAGTTATTTATTTATTTATTTATTTATTTATAATTAATTAATTAATATAATTAATTAAGTAATTAATTATATTTATTTATTTATTTATTTATTTATTTATTTATTTATTTATATAGGTACAGCATCTATACCTACAGAAGGGACAACACAACAAGTGTCTGCTCTATAAATGTATTTTTGTGTATATATTATTAATAAATAAATAAATAAATAAATAAATAAATAAATAAATAAATAAATATATTTATTTATTTATTTATTTATTTATATAGGTACAGCATCTATACCTACAGAAGGGACAACACAACAAGTACCTGCATTAGCAATATGCGAGGCAGATCATAATGCTTATGACGAGGCAACAAAGATAGAAATTAAGAGGGCATTAAGGGTATGTTTGTCTCTTTTTTTTTTTATGTATTTTTCTCCTTTTTATTGTCTCCTTTATTTATTTGTATCCTTTATTCTTATTTATTTTATTGTCTCCTTTATTATGATGGGTAATAGTGTCTCCTTATGTGTCTCCTTTATTGTTATATGTTATATATATTAATAGGGAATTATAAGGGTATATTTATCTCCTTTTTTTGTCTATTTTTCTCCTTTTTATTGTCTCCTTTATTAAATTTTCTCCTTTATTCTTATTTATTTTATTCTCTTCTTTATTATGATGGGTAATAGTGTCTCCTTATGTATCTCCTGTCTCCTTATGTGTCTCCTGTCTCCTTATGTGTCTCCTGTCTCCTTATGTGTCTCCTTCGTCCCCTTTCCTTTTTTTTTTTTTTCTTTTCCTTATTATTATAAATATAAATAAGCAAATAAATAACTATATAATATATATTATATATATAATATATATATATATATTTATTATA
>NW_013565633.1:0-2186 GCF_000499605.1 Eimeria maxima | reverse complement strand
TATATATATATATAAACCCTAAACCCTAAACCCTAGAATAGAATAATAGTCTTTTTTTTTGATATGGATTAGTTAAGGAATTATTATACCTTCAACACAAATTTGAAGCCCTAAACCCTAAACCCTAAACCCTAGATAAAAAAGATATATATATGATTGGTGTGATATCATTTGTACATATTTAGGGTTTAGGGTTTAGGGTTTAGGGTTTATTATTTGTATATATATGTATATTCAGGTTTATTATTATTACGAGCATTTCTTATTCGTTGTAGACAATTAGGGTTTATAGAAGTACGAATAAGAATAGCAAGTAATGATATAAATCTATTAAGGGCTGCTGGGGGTTTAGGGTTTAGGCCTATACAATTACATTCATATAAGGGTTTATTACATCAAACCCTAATCGCAAACCCTCAACTACCTGAACCACCTGCAGCAGAACTTAAGATTAAGGCTGCAGCATTAGGTATGCTTATTATATAAACCCTAAACCCTAATTCACCCTAAACCCTAATTCACCCTAAACCCTAATTCACCCTAAACCCTAATTCACCCTAAACACTAATAAACACTAAACCCTAATATACAAGTCTGCTTATAATACACACCTACAGAGCTAAACCCTAAACCCTAGCAGTTACAGTGTTGTTCCTAAACGTTGGCTCTAAACCTATTCATCACGAGCTTGGACTTGTAGGGTTTAGGGTTTTAGGGTTTAGGGTTTAGGGTTTAGGGTTTAGGGTTTAGGGTTTGTGTTTCAGAGCGTTTATCATCATTTTTATCGGATTATTATTTTCAATCATTAGGGGCCCTTTGTCTATCAGAGGAAGGAGGGAAAGCAGCAGCAGCAGCAGCAGCAGCAGCAGCAGCAGCAGCAGCAACAGCAACAGCAACAGCAGCAACAGGAGCAACAGGAGCAACAGGAGCAACAGGAGCAGCAGCGCATGCATCTGAGGTGTCTGTACACCTCAAAAGAATAGAAAAAAATGATCAAATAAATAATCCAGATAGTTGGGGAAATAATTCTTTTTCTTTTTCTCCTTCTTCTTCTTCCTCTCCTCCTCCTTCTTCTTTTTCCTATCCTCCTTCCTCCTCTTCTCCTCCTTCTTCTTCTTCTCCATCATCTGCTGCTGTTGCTGCAGATACATCTGCTGCTGTTGCAGTAGTAACATCATCACCTGCATCATCATCATCAGCTGCAGCAGCAGCAGCAGCTGCTGCTGCTGCTGCTGCTGCACCTCCTCCTCCTTTTTCTTCTTCTTTATCCCCTTTATGCTCTTGTTTATCTATTTCCCCTTTTTCTTCTTCTTCTTCTTCTCTTATTCGTGTTGTTGGGGGTTTAGGGTTTGCCTTCTTCTTATTATTATTCTTATTAGCTATTCGTAAAAAAAAATGGGTTGGTGCAGCAGCAGCAGCAGCGCAGCAGCAGCAGCAGCAGCAGCAGCAGCAGCAGCATCATCATACAATTTGGGGTGTACATACACACCATCATGATATACCATCATCAGCAGGAGGAGGAGGAGCAGCAGGAGGAAGAGGAAGAGGACCAGGAGGAGCAGCAGGAGGAGGAGCAGCAGCACCACCAACAACAACAGCAACAACAGCAGCAGCAGCAGCAGCAGCAAATCCTTATCTACAGCCACCTATACATTGGGGTAAAATAGAAGAAAGAGACAATTCAGCAGCAGCAGCAGCAGCAGATTCAGATCAATGGCATATACATCTACTTAATGATCATCATCCTCATTAGCTTCTTGCTGCTGCTCCTGCTCCTGCTGCTGCTGCTGCTGTTGTTGCTGCTGATGAGGGTGCTGCTGCTGCAGCAATAGATCCAGCAGCAAGTACAGCAGAAAATGTGCAGCGCAGCGACTATTTTAGCTTATATATACACCTGCTGCTGCTGCTGCTGCTGCTGCAGCAGCAGCAGATGCAGCAGCAGCAGCAAATGCTGCTGCAGTTTTATATACAATTGATGCAACAAAGGGAGGAGCAGCAAAGACAATGACAGCAGCAGCAGCAGCAGCAGCAACAGCAGCAGCAACAACAGCAACAGGAGGGATATATACAATGTTATATATAATATATATAATATATACATATAATTATACGTATAATTATACGTATATTTATATGTATATTTATACGTATAATTATAGGTATAATTATATATATTATAGATACTA
>NW_013565632.1:0-2185 GCF_000499605.1 Eimeria maxima | reverse complement strand
TATATATATATATATATATATATATATGATTTGCAACTGTGCTGAAGGCGCCTTCTGCATCCAGCTACTAACCGCAGGCTTCTTGCCATGACATAGATGCAGATGGTCCCGATTTCAGTATGCGAATGTTGAGTCGCAGGATGTGAGCTCATTGGTCCAAGCTGTAGTGAAAAGACAGCAGTATGCTGGAGCCCACGGTAGGCTGGATTGTTGTAAATATAACGCCTTGAAAACACAAAGAAAGTAGGTCGCCTCGCATCTATGGGTGGCGCCCGTATGCGCTTGCGCAACGAGCAGAGTTCGTGCCGCTTCGCTTTGATCTCTTCTAGTGCCTCCCTGTCTGAATATTGTCAGTGCATACATATATGTACATACATCTGCCGTCTTTGCCTTTGTTGTTTTATATGCTTCATAATCTCTAGATCCTGTGAACGTAGTCAGAGGTGGTCCATCGAATACGCCACAAAATTAGTGAGCGTGGAAATACGCACTGGCGTACCTCAACTGCCGTTGTGATCGAGCCATGTCGTGTGGGCTTGCGAACGTGATTTGGATCTATGCGGAATCTCACCGCCCTCCATAACGATGAAGCGCAACATGCAAATTCATTTCGAGCAATGGCTTATTGGAGCAGGACGTGAGTGATAGATTTGAATATCCGTTAGACAGATAAACAACAGAAAAACAAAAAATTTATGTTGTGAGCTAGTTGTCGCTTTTCGTGCCATGACAGCTGAGCGTCTGACTGCATGAAGAGTTTTCTCTCTTCAACCAAGGCTGTTCTCTAAAGGACTAAAATTGCTTCTTGTATAAGCAGTTAGCGGGATTTTGATATCCTTGACGCGTGAGTAGCACTATCAGAAAAGCCTGTATTGACAACGCTTAGGTCGTACGTCATACGGATTGTCATCAAACTACGTATTCCTATTGCCTATGCTCCCTTATCATCCAATGTTTTTTGTGACACTGGCTGCTTCCGCTCTCCTACGTTATGAGGGCACAAACTATATCTCCGGCAACGAAACACTCTACAGACTGCAAAAACTGGTGTTGGCTTTTTGTAAGGTTGATTGTTTGCAAATCAGTACAGCGATGCAGTTCCGTTACAGGTGTTGGGATATGGGGCCACAGGGCATTTGTCGACGTCTACTTCGCCCAACGTATTCGTAGCAAGTACGTTAGTTGTCCACGTTTCTGTGAAGCCTCTGTTATCACCTTGAGGGTCAGCGTAAGTAGTTCGAATCGTTTCGTTTTCTTGTTTTAGGCAGATGGCCGTGTTTGGTTCTGCCAGGTGTGGCCAGCTAAAATTCACAGCAGGGTTCGCCTGGAACGGGTGTGCGTGCGTCAGCCGGGAACTCGTTGCACATATTTCGTATTAATTGATGCGCGAAAATGCGAGGGTGTCGCTGTGTAGTGAGTCGGCCTTTAGCAGGGGATGTGTGGTGGACACTCGGTGCCTTCCCTGTCAGGGCTGTCAGCATGCTCACTGCGGAGGAGGTGCTAATTGGGGAAGCTTGAATTCAACGGTGCGTATCCTGTTTGCACTATACAACCACTGAGCAAACCAATGACAGTAAAATAACGGACATCAATCGAGATTGCCTTCTGCCACTGCCAAGCAGCTAACTCTATTAAATGTTAAGCAATACAGTGTTGTTTTTTAATAGTAAACATTATATAAGATTGCGGCGTCAAAAGCATCTCTTCGGAAAAGGCTGCATATATTCGCATGAAGCACAGAGTCGTGATTGTTCGAATTCTGCCGAATGTATGGCGTGCGCCACGGAAAAGGTTGCATATATTCGTATGAAGCACAGAGTCGTGATTGTTCGAATTGTGGCGAATGTATGGCGTCCGCCAACCACAAAGTGAATAGTGCGCCAGTAGTTGCAGCTGTTGGGTCTTTGGGGAAAAATGGCAATCCATTCGCCAACACGCATTTGAACCACTATGGTTGGTCAACTGGTTTCCCCTTGGCCACCAAAGCGCTGCTCCGTAGCTATGTTGCTGTTATCACGAACAGGTGGATATCAGCAGCCTAGATTGCTACTCGGGTGTTACGCTGCCGAGGGGGCTAGGCATAGGTGATTGTAGGGCCTTCAGTTGTTGTATTTTCCCTGGCGGCAGCAGGTCACCCGCGCTAAGAAGCTTAAGATTCACCGTCTAGTTTTTTGCCGAGGGGGCC
>NW_013565631.1:0-2348 GCF_000499605.1 Eimeria maxima | reverse complement strand
TATATATATATATATATATATACATATATACATATAAATAGATAAAAAAAAGGAGAAGAAAATAAATATAAATAAATAAAGATAATAATATAAGCAAAGACAAAACAAACAAGATAAAAATAACAAAGAAGAAAAAGAGCCATCATAAAGGAATAACCGGTACAAAAAAAGAAAAAAAAAAAAAAGCAGCAAACCTCTCCCTGTTACCCCCCCCTTATAACCCATCAAAAGAAAGGCAGCAGCAGCAGCAGCAGCAACAGCAGCAGCAAAAGCAGCAAGAGCAGCAAAATAAGTAGATATACTTACCGCTAGTTTGTGCAGCTAATTCATCTAATTGTGTAGTAGTAATACCTGCATACATACCATTAATAACATTAATACTTACCTTACATGGATCAACAAGAGGATGAAGATTATAACAAAAAGATTTAATTCTTAATAATATTTCATCAAAGGATACAGCCTCTCTTTCTCCTCTTCTATTTAATACATACATCCCTGTTGTTGGTACATCCCTGCTGCTGCTGCTGCTGCTGCTGCTGCTGCTTGGAGAGTCTTTTAGGTCATCTATACGTTTGTCAAGCTTCGCTGTGTCAATTGATGGTGGTGGCGTTGC
This sequence comes from Eimeria maxima, assembly GCF_000499605.1. Classification (NCBI taxonomy): domain Eukaryota; phylum Apicomplexa; class Conoidasida; order Eucoccidiorida; family Eimeriidae; genus Eimeria; species Eimeria maxima. The sequence continues at coordinate 1,732 of NW_013565631.1, read as the reverse complement.
TGGAGGAGGAAGAGGAGATCCAGTTGCTGCAGCAGCAGTTGTTTCTGCTGCTGCTGCTGTTGCTGCTGCTGTTGTTGTTGTTGTTGTTGCTGCTGCTGCAGCAGATGCAGCAGGAGAAGAGGAATCAGGAGATGTCATCGTTGATTGGCAAAAAGGATTAAAAAGTCAGTAAGGAAAAAGAATGAATTAATATTTGCTGCAGCAGCAGCAGCAGCAGCAGATGCAGCAGCAGCAGCAGCAGCAGCAGTAAGAAGGAAGAAAAGGAAGAGAAGATATATATTTATTATATGTATGTTGTTGTCAATAAGAAGAAAGAAAGAAGCAACAATTGCTTCTTTTATGTGTTACTACAACTGCAGCAACTGTTGTATAACTGCAGCAGCAACAGCAACAGCAGCAGCAGCAGCAGCAGCAACAGCAGCAGCAACCTGCTGATGCTGATGCATGCACTACTATACACAATTATTAATCTTGTTGTTATATTAATTTATACACCCTAGACAAAGGAATATACTGCTGCAGCAGCAGCAACAGCAGCAGCAGCAGCAGCAGTATATATATATTTATATACTACCAGCTGTAACTGCAGCAGCAGCAGCAGCAGCAGTCAGCAGCAACACAAGAAAAGGGGAAGAAAAGATGAATAAATAAATTTCTTCTTTTGCTTTTTATGCAAATAAATGCAATTAAATACAACAGACACAACAAAGACAAAAAGAGCAGCAACACTGCAGCAGCTGTCTGCAGCAGCAGCAGCAACAGCAGCAACAGCAGCAACAGCTGCAACAGGAGGGGGGAGGGAGGAAAAAGGGGGAGTGATTGATGAGTGGGGGTGTTGCTGCTCCTGCTGCTGCAGCAACCCTAACAGCAGCAGCAGCAGCACACACCAATATAATAACAACCCCACCTTATTAACACACTTATTTATTTATTTATTTATTTATAGCTAGCTAACTAACTAAATATATATAGATCTTCTTGCGGCAGCAGCAGCAGCAGCAGCAGCAGCATGTGTTGCTTATTAAGATACAACAAACAACAACCACCTATTATTATTATTATTATTCAGGTGTATAGGCACCTTTATAATTATTTATATTTATATTTATTTATTTATTTATTTATTTATCTTCTTTTTCTCCCTTTTTTTGCTGCTGCACATACACCGCAACACAGCAGACACCACAGAGAAGGCACACACATACACCCGGTTGTTGTTGTTGCTGCTGCTGCTGCTGCTGCTGCTGCTGCTGCTGATGGTGATGGTGGTGGTGGGGTGTTTACTCCTTTTATATATACATAATAAAGAATAATAAATAAATAAATATAAATAAATAAATAAATAAATAAATAAATAAATAAATAAATAAAATAAATAATAATAAACAAAACAAGACTACCTGTATATACACCATAAATAGCTGCCTATACACCTCAATAGTTGCCTATACACCGCAAATATTATTATTATTTGTACACACCATCAAGAAGAAGGTGTTATTGGTGATGGTGGGGTGTATCTCCACCTCTGCTGCTGCTGCAGCAGCAGCAGCAGCAACTGCTGCTGCAGTTTTCTCCCTTTCTTGTGTAATTGTGTTAAGGGAAGAAAAATAAATAAATAAATAAATAAATAAATAAATAAATAAATAAATAATATAATTATGCCTTCTTGTATATGTATATGTATATATATTATATATAATATATATAATATATATATTATATAATAAAT
>NW_013565630.1:0-3359 GCF_000499605.1 Eimeria maxima | reverse complement strand
AAGGAATATACAGCCCAACTGTAGCACCAGACAGGAGTCAGCGGAGGGCCCAGTGATACGCATTTTCTGGATTATTTCAAGACGGCACACTTGCAAGGATCAGCGGCAACACGCATTGCATAGCCTCTTTAATAGTGCTGCTACCTGACTCCATGAGCTCACTTTCTGTAGTTCAAAGGCATCTGCTAGGCTGCCTCCCGGAGTACACATCATGTGGTACCTGTTACGGCAGCGCGCCAAGGCGGGTAACGTGCAAATAATGGAGGGACGCCCCGGCAGGGGCTCCATTAGTGCACCTCGTTGGCGTACCCGGCAGGCGTATCAAGCTAGTTGACAAAGGAAGCAGACGTTGTGAAGCCTTACGGCTAAAGAGCAGCTGTCGTAGGTTAGTTGCGACACGGTTGCTACCCTTTCCATGGCCCGTTGCTTTAGGTGCTCTGCTCACAGCCTGTTCCAACATGGATAGAGGTGTCTCAGAAACTGCCAGACAAGGGCAGGCTGCCCGGCAACAGAGCGATAAAGGCACTGAAGGTTCAAAACACCATCTATCCTTTCAAGGACACCGAAGATGCCCGATAGTGGCCATATGCACCGTCTGCTTCAACAGGGGAGTGAAACGATGCTGACCATTAATTGGAGGGAAATGGTGTTCCAATTAAGGACATGCCAGATTTTAGTTCCTACACGCCGCAGTCCGCTACAGTGAGGCGGTTAACTTTTCAAACCTGACAAAAGCAGGCACGCACCCAAATTCTCCCGCTAATTTCTTGTTATGGGCACCAGAATGAGCACGCCAAACGCATGCACCATTGGAGACGCGACCAGCAGTCCCTTTGTATTGCACAGGGAGGCGCTGGCCCTCTTCAACAGGAACTACTGCCAGTACTGTCAGCCCAACTGTAGCACCAGACAGGAGTCAGCGGAGGGCCCAGTGATACGCATTTTCTGGATTATTTCAAGACGGCGCACTTGCAAGGATCAGCGGCAACTCGCATTGCATAGCCTCTTTAATAGTGCTGCTACCTGACTCCATGAGCTCACATTCTGTAGGTCAAAGGCATCTGCTAGGCTGCCTCCCGGAGTACACATCATGTGGTACCTGTTACGGCAGCGCGCCAAGGCGGGTAACGTGCAAATAATGGAGGGACGCCCCGGCAGGGGCTCCATTAGTGCAATAAACGTCGTTGGGGCGACGATTAGCCGCTTGCAATGTTTAAGGCTGAGTGGGCATTTGCCTCCTAACCAAGCCGCATAACGCGAACTCCAGCACTGCACATATTGGGGAGCTGGCCTGCAACCATCACCTGCATCACGCGAAGGCCATACGGGCATGGATCCGATCCAGGCTGAGTGAGCATTTGCCTCATAACCAAGCTGCATAACGCGAACCCCGGCACTGCACATATTGGGGAGTTGGCCTGCAACCACCTCCTGCATCACGCGAAGGCCACACGGACATGGACCCGATCCACTTCACATGTCAGGGGCACAGTAGAGATGGAAGGAAACGTAGTCTGTTGGCATGGACACACAAAAGCCCCTGGCAGGCATGGAGCATACTGATATCCTTATATAGGGGCAGCAATGGACAGGCAGATCGTGGACACACGAGATGAAATGAAACGTATATCTGTTGCAGCCACAGGCTTCTTGCAGGTACCGTCCTTAGCGCCAACCGTATTCACGAAATCTCTACTCGTCGCGGCCGCCCTGCACGATCATTTGCTAGCAACGGCCAGCGTATGCGGACGCATCAATTGTCAATTGTGTCCTTTTCATCGGGCGTGTCCCAGGGCAACTAGCAGTAAATCCGCTCCCCAACGCGTGACCTACGGCCTTTTCCTGCGCACGTATATATGCATTATAAGCTGTGCCCTGATTCAATATTTAGCCGCTGAAACTAAAACCGAAGTCTGAGCCACAGCATATTTGTTAGCTGACGCTCTCTACTCGTGCATTAAGTGCACCATTGATCTCACTGGAAAACACAGGCAGGGTAAAAATATTGATTAGCACTGCAAATGCAGAGAGCACAATCAACTGGCAAACTGAACATTGGACGTTAGCTCAGCTACAATCACCAATAGCATCGAAGGGCACAGCAATGCGGGCAACCTTCCTTTAAGAAACTGCTATCATGCCTTTACCGACAAAGATTCAAGATCGCAGGGAATCGCAGCGTTTCCCTGCAGTTTTCTCTCGTTGTTTTATTCAATGCAAGAGAATGTACCTGTTCCCATGGTACATGCCCAAACTGATCCATTGCATTCTGTGGAGAAAACTGGATTGCATTCGTCTATTGCATTGCACTCTTAAAAGGCCTGAAAAGATACGGGATGAATTAAGACTGTCCACTTTTCAGTCGTTTCCGACCCCGTGTGCGCGTTGTGTACTGGCCTGATGAGATACTGGATGGAGTAAGGCTGTCCACTTTTCAGCCGTTTCCGACTCTGCGTGGGCGTTGTGTACGGGACGAAAAAAGAACCAGAATTTGAGTCTTTGCGCGTCAACAATTTCCATTTCACCTTAAGGTAATTCGAGCTTGTCTGCACTCTGTTGAACAATAATCGTGGGGCACATATTCCACCCCGAGTGCAACTGGCTTGAAACTGATGCTGCCAGAGTCCCACAGTTTTCTTTCTCGAGGGCATCACTACAAAGAGCACCGACACTCCAGGGTCTTAGCGAGGGTAAACCCTAAACCGTAGAAACAAGTGCTAGTGCAGGAAGAAAAAAGTTTAGTCAATTGACAACTCTTGGGGAAAACACTTCTAGAGTTACGCGTGTCTCAAGCTGCTCCTCCTTGAGGACAAAGCCTACCTAAAAAGCAATTACTTAACCACAATCTGGCGATCAGCAGAAAAACGCCGGATGCTAAAAAATTACGCCGGCTTATAAAACGGCCTGCCGAAACACCTACAATGCATGCGTAATGAGGTGAACAGGACGATCATGTAATTACCATGAATGCCACTGGTTCCTTGATGCGGACAGCGGACACGGTTGCTAGTCATGAAGCATTTTGCATGTGAATGCGGCTACCCGTGCATCTACGAATAAACAGGAACCATACAGCTTTAGGCTTCACTGACATCGCCGTCAAAGCCGCTCGCCCAGTTTCTACAGTTGGAAAACGAGTGAAGCACTTAACACAAATGGTGAAGGCATTTTCAAACTCACAGCATAGTATTTTCAAACGCATATCTCCTAGTGATACTCTCAAGACGTACGCGCTGGATGAGCGCCTGTCTGCTAGCCATAGTTGTTGGACCACACTGAACGAGTTCGTGCCTATTTTGCCTGTATTCTCAGCCTCGTAGAAAAGGTTTGAATACTCGTGTGTACGTGCCCAATACTGG
>NW_013565629.1:0-2192 GCF_000499605.1 Eimeria maxima | reverse complement strand
TATATATATATATATATATATATATAATCTTGGTTTTCGTTTCTCATATTTTTGGGAAAGGCGAGTATAATTGGGAATGCGGTCAAGTTGTCAAATGAATAGTGAGTATGTCACTGGCAAACACATATTTCGTGAGCTTGGATTTTGGCCTTAACTCCAGTTTCCGAAAAGAGAAACAGGAGAAGTGACCCGTGAATCTTAGGCTTAACAGGCATGTTATTATGCCACTCATCGGTATTTTATTGATGCAACAACATGCACGTTTTATAAAAACTTTTCTCACAGGGAAAAGCTGGATTTGATGGGATTTGTTAGTCTGTGCTCCAACCAGAAACTCAACGCACGCATAACATCCCGCATAGTGAGCTTCCGTAAACGTTTGAAATCATTTGGAGTCATCGATGCATTTTACAACTGTAGCCCTTGAATAGTTTTTGATGCACTGAAGCTGTATATTAAGTACAGGATAGAATGGAAGCTTTCCTACTACAGACCGGCAGACCATTCGAGGCAGCTGTAGCTGCAGTTAGGAGGCAACACACCATTCTAGGCCTAAGTGGGCAAAAGTGTGGACTCCCCGCCAATGATACATTCCAGGTTCACATGGCCTTTAACTTTTATGCGAAATGCACAGCCTTGCTCTAGTGGGTCAGGCAGGGGTCAACAGTGTAATGACTCCAAGGCCCTTTTGATAGCCCGAAATCTGCCCCTCGGCGTAGGATTACCTCCCTGCCCGGCATGCGTGTCACCATAGCCATGGAACACTCCTAAACTCTCCAGATCCCTAACCGATCCCTGAAGGGGTTTGGATGGATACCTCAAGATATTCACAGCAGATGTACCATCAATCAACCAAAACGAGCGCACCTACGTCGTACCGGATAGGTTCAGCAAGTATATCCGTTTCATCCCCTATTCAAGTTGGGTTGCAGCAGATGGGTGGCACAGTTACTCATTATCATTTCTAAAGGCGTCACGGCATTCGGTTTTAAAAGGTCATTATCAATGACAGGGGCCCGACGTTCATTAGCGTCAGCTGGCTTGATTCCACGCAGTGGTGATAATAACATGACCGCCGCGAATCATACAAGGGCATATAGGCAAACTGAAAAGATCAACAGCAGAATGGCTCAGCATTTGCAACTGTAAACCCAGCGAATTTCGCCGAAGCATTTTGCCATCTTCCCTTGTGCACAATGGGTGTAAACTACAACATATTATTCCTTCATTCGTTGCCTTCAGGCATCCCTAATATACGCTGTGACACTGTTAGACTGTTACGCCTGGCTGTCGAAAGGCGGCTAGGTACGAGATATACCTCCACACCATTTATGCTGACTTTCAAGGACTTTCAGAGGATCACGGAAATTTTTGCTGATCCACCATGCAGTCCCTCAGCTACAACAACTGGAAGAAAGTGATATCAAAAGAACACGTGGAACAAGGAACGGAGGACATGGAAAACGAGTATATACCGTCCAATGCCCAGGAGATGCGCAACCTCAATTGATTCTTGGGGGTCGTTTGCCACGGCCAGTTCCTCCTGAACATCAACACGCATTCCTTGACTCCTCCGCATGCGTATGCACAGCGCACGCTAAAGATTCGGCCTTTCTTACTTACCCAGAAAGAATGGGTGTTGTACCAGTCATGCGGCCCAAATAGTTCGTATTATCTCTGCTCTGAGGTGCCAAATATTCCTTTTGCACTAGCCTTGTATCGCCCCTCTGGCTAGAGAAGGCTTCATGCAGCCCAGCGCGCACCAACTGTTCTCCTCTAGACAGCATGGGAAGTCGGCCAATGTCAACGAGACCCATGGTTTTCCCAAACTAGACAGCACTATGCATTGTGTCATGCTTGGCCTCCCTTAGCGTTGGAGGGACCAGAGAACCAGGAAAATTCGGAAGTATCAAGAACCACAGGTCAGAGGAGTACAATACGTACTGCACATACGCGAGCCGTCTTCTGCATGGCTGCAGCAACATCAATCCACCAGCATCGTCGATAAGGGAACCGTTGCCCAGACTCAGGTGGGCGTTCCCTACGAAGGCGTAATTAGCAGCAGAAGCAGCCGAAACCCACCGTGGCTTAGCAGCGACATGCGGAATGCATGCCTTAATACAGATATCTTTAGGGACGATACGGGAACAAGAGGGAATCTGTTGTTTGCGAAGGTGGCGGGGGCAGGCCCC
>NW_013565628.1:0-2193 GCF_000499605.1 Eimeria maxima | reverse complement strand
ATATATATATATATATATATATTTACGGTGTATATGCAGGTATTTACGAATAAAAGAAGGAAAGAATGTATATATAATAAATTTAGATCCTGCAGTATTAGATACAAAATATAATAGTAATATAGATATAAGGGATAGTATTAATTATATAAATATAATTAATCATTATAAATTAGGACCTAATGGTGCTATACTTACTTCCCTTAATTTATTTGCTACTAAATTAGGTAGTTTATTAGATCTATTACAGTCTAAATGTGTTGAAAAATGCACCAGCAGCAGCAGCAGCAGCAGCAGCAGCAGCAGCAGCAGCAATAATAATAATAATAATAATATTAATTATAATAATAAGGATAATAATAATAAGGATAATAATAAGGATAATAATCTTGATAAGGAGAAGGAGGAGGAGAAGAATGATGATACTACAAACATCAGCAGCAGCAGCAGCAGCAGCAGCAGCAGCAGCAACAGCAGCAGCAGCAGCAGCAGCATGTATAGGAAGAAGAGTACATGTCCAGATATAGTATTAATAGATACACCTGGACAAATAGAAGTATTTACATGGAGTGCTAGTGGTCTATTAATAACAGAGAGTATAGCAGCAACATTTCCTTCTTGTTTATTTTATATTGTAGATGCATGCAAGAATCAAGCCCCAAATACATTATTAAGTAATATGTTGCATGCATGCAGTGTACTATATAGACATAAATTACCTTTTCTTGCTCTATTCAATAAAATTGATGCTGCAGACCATAATATACCTATGCAATGGATACAAGATTGTGATAAATTCCAGGTAATTTTTTATATACCTAAACCCTAAACCCTAAACCCTAAACCCTAAACCCTAAACCCTAATTTTTCGTAATTTCTTGAAATTTGTTCAAATTTGCTCAAATTTTTTTTTATTTTTTTTTAAATAAATAAAGAATAAATATAATATATATTATTTATATTTATTTATTTATTTATTTTATTTATTTATTTATTTATAGGAAGAATTACTAAAAGATGATCGTTATTTAGGTAGTCTAGGAAGATCAACAGCATTTGCATTAAATGAATTTTATAAAGAAATACAATTCTTATCTGTATCTGCTGTTACTATGCAGGTAAATAAATAAATAAATAAATAAATAAATAAATAAATAAATATAAATAAATAAATATATAAATATAAATAAATTAATAAATTATATATTTATGCATGCATGCAGACAGGCAGGTAGACATGCATGCATGCATGAGGTGTATTTCTTTCTTTACAAATATATATACATATCTCCTGCTGCTGCTGCTGTTGCTGCTGCTGCTGCTGTTGCTGCTGCTGCTGCTGCTGCTGCTGCTGCTGCTGCAGGGTATGGAGAATTTATGGGATTCTTTATGTAAATTACGTAAGGAGTATAAAGAAAGTTTTATTCCTTATCTAGATAAGGAAAGAAAAAAAGCACAAAAAAGAAAGATGCAGAGACAGGGGCAACAATTAAGTCAATTCCTTATGGATAGGAAAGGGGATAGCAGCAGCAGCAGCAGCAGCAGCAGCAAGGGCAAGGGCAAGAGTAAGATTAAGAGTAAGGCCACCAGCAATAAGAGCAAAAACAGCAGCAGCAGCAGCAGCAGCAGCAGCAGCAGCAGCAGCAAGAAAGAGGGGGAGGAACAACATAAGAGACTACCAGAGGAAGAAGAGGAAGAGGAGAAATAAATTATAGGCAGCAATGCATGCATACATGCATGCAGCAGTAGCAGCAGCAGCTGCTGCTGCTGCAGTTGCCTCTGCAGTGTACAGGCAGCTAGTAGCCACGAGCTGTCCATACACCCCGTTTATATATGAAACAGCGGCAGCTGCAGCAGCAGCAGCTGCTGCAGCAGCACACTGCAGCAGCAGAAGCAGCTGCTGCTGCTGCTGCATATTCTACGAACTTGGGTTGCATGCAGCCCCAACTGCATACACCACGAGGTGTATTTTATATGTTTATTTATTTAAATATACATATATAGTAAATAAATATTATTTATTTTATTTATATTCATATATTATTTATATTTATATTATTTATATTATATATATATTATTTATATTATTTATTTATACTTATTGTCTATATTGTATAGTATATAGTATATATAATTATATATATTTATACAATATATATATGTATATACTAAATAAATAAATATATATATATA
>NW_013565627.1:0-2380 GCF_000499605.1 Eimeria maxima | reverse complement strand
ATATATATATATATATTCTTGCTGTTGCAAGGAAATAAGGGCTTCTTTCTTAAGAAGGAGAAGGAAAGCAGCAAAAAAAGGAGAAAGAAGTATTTATTTTCTTATTATACGAACAAAACTTTATTACTTTATAAATTATAAATAATAAATAAATAAACAGAAACAAACAAACAGACAAATAAGAAGAAAATTAAGCTCCTTATTTTCTTGTTATTTTCTTTATAAACAGCCCTTTCCCTCCCCTATTAGTCTTTTTCCCTCCTTATAGACAACAATAATAAATTAGTTTATAGTATTATTTATTTTATTTTATTTTATTTTATTTTATTTTACTTTAATTTAGCGAATTATAATTACTCATTATATTCATTAGGAAGAATTAGTGGTTACTTTAAGGTGTACGTACACCTCAATATAAAAAATTCAACTTTTCTTCTTCTTTTTTGCATAAATTTATTCTTTTATATATGTAAAATAAATTCCTTTTTATTGTTATTATTTCTTTACTTTTATTAGTAAAAATAATTTGTTTCTTCTCTTTTTCTTCCTTTTATTTCCTCTTTTTCTATTCGTTATTAAGAGTTGTTACTGCTATCATTCTTTTTCTTCTTTTATAAGTAAGTAAAAAAAAGATTTATTTTATTCATTTATTCTTCTTTTTTATTTAGTTTTATTCTTTTTATTATTTTTTATCTATGTTTATTTATTTTTGTCTATTTAGTGTTGGAGGCAAGCAGAGAACTAGATGATTATTTAAATATTTATCTTCCTTTTGCTCCTCCTGATTATCTACAGAGAAGAACAGATCCTTTTGATTGGTAAGAAAAAGTATTTATTTATTTATTTATTTTATTTTATTTATTTATTTATTTTATTTATTTATTTATTTATTTATTTATTTATTTTATTTAGGTGTATAGATATCCTTGAGGCAGCAGGTGAATTATTAAAAGAAAAAAAGCCACGAGCAACAAATAAAGGAAAAAAATATAAAAAAAGAAAAAAAATAAATAAAAAAGAAAAAGAAAAGAATATAAATAAAAAGAAGAAAAAACAAAAAAGAATTAAAGAAGAAGGAGAAGAGGAGGAGGAAGAAGAAGACGAAGAAGAAGAAAACGAAGAAGAAGAAGGGGAAGAAGACGAGGAAGAAGAAGAGGAAGAAGAAGAAGAAGAAAACGAAGAAGAGGAGGAAGAAGAAGAAGAAGAAGAGGAAGAGGAAGGAGAAGAAGATGAAGGAAAAGAAGAAAAAATAAAAAGAATAAAATTAATATCCGCAAAAGAAATAAAAGAATGCAAAAAAGAAGCAAATAATGTTTATTCTTTTTGTCTAAATAAAATATTATTATTCATAAAAGAACTCAAAGAAAAAGACGAAAAAGAACAAAAAGAAAAACAGGAAAAAGAAAAGGAAGAAAAGGAAGAAAAGGAAGAAAAAGAAGAAAAGGAGACGAAGGAAGAAAAAGGAGAAAAAGAAAAAAAAGAAAAAAAAGAAAAAGAAAATAAGGAAGAAAAGCAAGTAGAAAAGGAAGAAAAAGAAGAAAAAGAGGAAGAAAAGAAAGAAAAAGAAAAAGAAGAAAAGGAAGAAAAGGAAGAAGAAGAAAAGGAAGAAAAAACAGAAGAAAAGGAAGAAAAGAAAGAAGAGAAGGAAAAAGAAGGGAAGAAGGAGGAAAAAAAAAAGGAGAAAAGTTATTATTATATATAAAAAAACTAAAAAAGAGTAAATATATAAGTTTATTAGTAAATGTAAGAATAAGAGAAAAAAAAAGACCAATAAGAAGATTAATATATACAATAAAAAAAAAAGAAATAAATAATGAATTAATTATTATTTATTTAATTAATAAATTAATTAATTCTTCTTTTTTATCTTTTTTTACCTTTTGTTCTTCTATGACTAAAAAAATCATTAAACAATGGCAAAATAATAACAATATTTAATTCAATCTTTATTTATTTATTTATTTATTTATTTGTTTATTTATTTATTTATTTATTTATTTATTTTAGCTAGCTGTATATAAATAGGAGTGTACAGACGTGCAGCGACGCGTCCTCATCCCTTCTGTAGATGGCATTAGCTAGCTAGCTAGCTAGCCAGTTAGCTAGCTAGCTAGCTAGTTACCTAGCTAGCTAGCTAGCTTGCTTGCTTGCTAGTTAATTAGCTAACTAGCTAGCTAGCTAGCTAGCTAGCTAGCTAGCTAGGGAAATAGCTATTTAGATAAGTTCTTTCCTTATATTTTAATTAATATTTTATTTATTTATAAGAAGAAATAAATTAAATAAATAAATAAAAGACAAAAAAAAAGAAGAAAAATATTTATTTTATTTTTATATAAAATAATAATAAATAAGACATTATATATTTAATAAAAAATAATAT
>NW_013565625.1:0-3180 GCF_000499605.1 Eimeria maxima | reverse complement strand
GGCATACGACAGCATCCATGGCCAATTCATTCTCCAGATACACGAAACATTTCGTCAACGCAAACGTATTCGAGGACCATTTGTGAAAGGTCCCTTGGCCTCAATCCGATGCATACTGCCTGTTTGCAAGGTTAATAATACCGGTGTTCCAACAGCCAGCATGCAATCAATCTACGGCTATTGCGCACAATGGTTTGCACGTTTTGAGGATTGATGATGCCCTGAACGGCAATCCCTTCGCCCGACGCAACAGTGTGTAGGATGCGAGAGCCAGTGAGAACCAATGGCTAAAGGACACATTCATGCATCAGATATTATATGCATACGCCTCAGCAACAAGGACTGTATATCAGCTTGCTCTTAGCATCAAACAATAAAAGACCTAGTGCATCAACCGTGGCACGACTCAAGGGCAAACTCCTGTTCCTCCCTGCAATGCGGTCTATCGGAGTAAAACTCAGATTGTAGAGCTTCCTCCGTGCAGCAAGGATTAGAAACGTTCTTGCTTGCTGCTACGCCTGCAAAGTTACACCAACTGGCACACGGTTTCAAACATTCTCAAAAGCAATCGCTCATCAAAAACCTCACTTGGTGCTTCCATAAACTCTGCACCATCGCTTCACGGTGCAACGACACATCTGCAAAAAAACAGAAATGTCTCGCCTGATGTGTTTGCCTTCATCTAGAATCAAGGTGCTGCGCCTCTTGGAAAGAGCAAGGGGCACCAATGGAATTCATGGCCCTCGTGGTCTGTAGAGGTCTGCCTGGCCATTCAGACGTCAGCGCTAGGGCCGCAACTATGTCTAACTGTTCTACGAATCCCTAGAAACTAGACGAAATATGTTTCTGGAGCCACTAGATTCCTATGCAGCACAAAACCCTAGGCAAAGCATGGCTCACCTTCTCATTCACCTTCTCATTCTACAAGCCGGTTTTCACGAGTAGTCAGGAGCATGAGGCTGTCCAAACTTCTCACCGCATCCATAAATCTACGAGTGCAAAATGTCCACGAAAACGCAAAGGAGTGGGCCATTTAATGCTGAGGTAGCAGGGAATTTGAAGTAGTAATGGAAGGCAAAATAGGTGTCAGGATGGAACGTATCTCCTGGTAAACCTGAGGCCTCTAGCATGGCATATGGACATCGTCTGCATCTTCTGGAGGCGTAGCGGTTTGCTAACGAGGCCCCCTTGCATTAGCTGGCATGACTGCATCCGTCGAAAAACGGATGCGGTCACTCCCGGAGGCGTAGCGCTGCACACCAGTAACTGCACAACGTCTATTTGATCCAAACACCAGCACTTATCAGCAAATTTCTACACCGTATCAACTCTGTTAGAGCAGACTGCTAGTGAACGAATTGACGTACAACTCACCGAGCGATGCCAGGGGGGTCAGCTTTAGTGTTCACATAAATAAGCCACTGTCTCCAACTGTGCTTGTACACCAACATCCGTGGAGTCAACGCCACCTACTCTTCCGGTTGTGTTGCCTGATGCATACTGTCTGTTTGTGGAGCATATCATATTCATTTGGATGGTTGAAAATGCGGTGTGGCCGCTGTTATGCCGACGGAGCCCCTGCTCGAAAGGGCAGGGTACATGTTTAGCGGGCATATCATATATACCAAAATAAAGACAGCAAAGCAATTCATGGACATCATTGTTTTGCAGCCATCATTAAAAAAAATTCATCGATTCGGCCGAGCTCAGGAAAGCGGCAACTAGGGTAATGGTAAGATCGGCTTGACCACTGTACATACACAAGGAAGGTTTCGCAAATCACGCCGCGCGTAGTCCACTGCATGGTGGAGCATTGTGGAGTATAGCCTGTGGAATATTAGCCAGTCGAACGGCATGATATATGTCTGTACCAGGCTCGTACAACGTTGGTATCAACAAGGACGACATCGCGATATTAGCCGGTCAAACGGCATGATATATGTCTGTACCAGGCTCCTACAACGTTGGTATCAACAAGGACGACATCGTGATAACACGAAAAGGCTACCTTCTATTCGCCCATGTGACACCGAAGCCACATCATGTCCAGTCCACTGTATTTTCACATCTCCCATTTACTCATGATACTCGAAGAAAGAAACGAAACGAGACTCCCAGCGTGACGCGTTGCTGCTTCCGGGAATCACTGCACAGCCGCTTTAGCGTTTGCAGTAAGCGCAAGCAGAGATCCACCATATAGGTATTAAACCAGAGCCACAACAACGCATGGGCAAGTGACCAGCAAAACATGTGACTGTAAGCAAGCACGGTTGCAGCTAACATTGCACCGACAGTCCCCTGCTAGCATATAATTCAGCCCAGCCCAACAAGTACGTCTGTTTATCTGAGAAGCTAGAATTTCGTGAAGGTGGAGTCCCCAGACATAGATGCTTTGAGCTCAGCGTTTCGACACTACCTACGATGTCCTCACCTCGTGGCGCAGCGTGACCCTTGCTGCTTAACATGCGCAAATGGCAGGGTAATGAAACGGCGGAACCAAAGTTAACCGGGACTGTCTTCGAGGCTATCAGGGCAGTTTTAAAAACATACCGAACTATGAAGAGAACACTCAAACAATTGTAACAAGTATCTTCTCGTTAGCAGAGCCAGATATGAACATAAAATATCCGAGCACACCACCTCATGAACCAAGTCCCTGCACAACAAGAATATACCTGGAGCTGTCGTGCCTGTTCAAGCTCTTGGGGAAGCTCATGTACGCCCATATCCATCCTTTCCAAAACTACACTGGATGCAGCAGCCTTGCAAACGACTCCAATGGGAAGTTCGTGTACGCCCATATCCATCCTTTCCAAAAATACAGTGGATGCAGCAGCCTTGCAAACGACTCCAACTGAAGCGTGGTCTAATCACCAGTCTGCGACCTTGGGTAGAATACGACTGCGCAGCAAGCCAGTCGCTCCACAAGCTGTATTAAATGCGTAATGGGCACACCAACCAGCGACGATAGTCTTCAAGAAGGCGAGCCACCACAAGAATGCATTTTTGCTAAGTTATTACATACTTTCTAGCTCGCACAGCAAGATTGCACTGTGCCCGAAAATGTAGCCGACCTTGGCGGAACAGCAGACGTTTAGCAACAGCTGCTCTTAAGTCCTGTGCAACTTTAAACGTCACCACGGTCTAAAGGGATGGCATACGACAGCATCCAGGGTCAAT
>NW_013565624.1:0-2206 GCF_000499605.1 Eimeria maxima | reverse complement strand
CCCCCCCCCCTTTCCTCCTATTTGTGCTAAAAAAGCTGCCTATACACCCCAGGGTGTCTAGTCACCTATTTGTAACCCAATTGGGGCCCCACAATAATAAAGAATTCTTTTTAATTATTTATTTTATTCCTTCCTTTTCCTCAATAACTCAATTCCTTCATTTATTTAATTTATTTTATTTATTTATTTTATTTTATTTATTTATTTATTTATTTATTTATTGGCTTATTTAGCACACCTATAGTACTAGTAGTACTCATCTAGTATATTATAATAATAGGGAAAGTAAACAAAAAAAGTAACAACACATATACACAAAAAGAAAGGCTATTTACCTTTGTTCACTTCTTTTAGGGTTTAGGGCTTAGTGGTTAGGGTTTAGGGTTTAGGGTTTAGGGTTTAGGGTTTAGGGTTATTCGTTAAATGATCATTCTTCGTCGCATTAAAATAAAGAATTATTATGTGCAGTAAGAGGATATATTTATATATATAAATAAATAAAAATAAATAAATATAAATAAATAAATAAACAAATAAATATAAATATATATTTATATTTATATACACATGTAGGGGGTCACATGCAGGTGTGCAGTTTGCTACACTGCACCCCTAAAACAGCAAGGAACTGGCATTAAAATAAAATAAATATATAAAATAAATAAATAAAATAAATAAATAAAATAAATAAATAAAATAAATAAATAAAATAAATAATTTATTTATTTAATTGAATATTTATATTCAATTGCTTTTATTTATTCTTCTTCGTGTTGAATACAGCAACGGTTAGCTGCACAGGTAGAGTAGAAAGTACTGCCTTTTCTTTTTCTTTTTTTTTTCTTTATTTAATTAAATTTATTTAAATAAAATAAATAAATAATAAAAATAATTAAATTTATAATAAAAAGAAGAAAGAAAAAGAATTATTTATGTGCATGCATTAGTATATTAATTAATTAAATATTGATCTGCTTTCTGCGCTGCCTGCCACCACCATTCGCTGTCAGGGGGTGCACAAAAAGAAGAAAAGAAAAGAATAAAAAGAAGAAAATTATTTATTTATTTGTGTAAAAAGGAAGAAATTTCTTTTTTTTCTTCTTTTTAAATGGTTATAAAGGGGTCAGGAGTTTATTTATATTCATTTTCCTCTTTTTTTTTTTTCTTCAGGTTTCCCCCTATATATATATTGGGGTGTCTAGACACCCCGATATTGTTGCACGACGACGACGAGTAATCATTTTTCTTCTTTTTCTTATTTATTTCTTTATTTTTCCTGATTGTTTTTGTTAAATTCAATATATTTTCAGGTTATTTCTTATTCTTTTCTTTTTTTATTCAATAGGAGGTTAATAATAATCATTAATGATGGTGTGCAGGTTCCTGTTATATGAGAAAGAAAGACTGTTATAACAAGAAGAGAAAAGAAGAAAAAAAAGAAGAATAATAAACAATAAAATAATAAATAATTATGTAAATAATTATATATTCTTGTTATAATTGACATTTTCTTTCTTTTTTATAGTTTATTTATTTATTTATTTATTTATTTATTTATTCATGATGGTGGTACATGGCGCAGGTATCGCCACTATTGCTTTCCTATGGGAAGAAATATTCAATAATATTGCAGACTCTGCATGCAGCATAAAAGGTTTATTATTTTATTCTTTTTCTTCTTTTTCTTCTTCTTCTCCTCCTCCTCCTTTATCTATTGAGGATATAATAATTTCTTTTGTTTCTCCTCTTATACAAGCAGCAACTTATAGTATATTATTATGCCTACATTGTATAATATTTATTATTACCTTTATTTATCCTTATTCTTCTCTTTGTTTATTACCTAGACCCTTTATAGGGGGCCCTATAGGGGGGGCCCCTCCTATAGGGGCCCCTAATATAGGGGCCCCTGCAGGGGCCCCTTATATAGTAAGAGAGATAAGATGCATGCAATGGATATGTTTGGGGCTTTATTTAGCTACGCATGCATTATTAAATAAAATTATTCTTCCTCTTTATTCTCCTACAAATGTTTATCGCTATAATAATTATTAATTAATTAATTAATAATTAATTATAATTAATAATTAATTATTAATTAATTATTAATTAATAATTATAAATATATTTATACAGGTAGGTAGACTATTAATTATATATTTAATTATATTAATAATTAAATATATAATTAAATATATATATTATA
>NW_013565623.1:0-3542 GCF_000499605.1 Eimeria maxima | reverse complement strand
CAGAGAAATCGCCAGGCAGTATATATGCAGTGCATTGCGTGGGGGGCGGAGGAAGCGACGGCAAGGTTATTTGTGTCGGACGCGTAACGGTGTTGGCAACCAGCGCAGTGGTCTCACCTTGCGTATGCATGATGGCAATCATGGAATCAGTGTGCGCGTATCTACTGAATTGGTGATGAGTCGCTTTAGCTGGGGCTGCGAGTGTCTGGCGTTCTCATCAGAGAGTATGCACATGACAGGATGCAAAAATCAGTTGCGGGGTGATGTTGCTCAATGGTAGCAGACAAATATGCGTATGCGCAGGCTTCCAGATTTATGAAGTTTTGGCAAGGCAAAGCAGGACATTAGTTAGGTGGTTTGTAGTGCCAGCTGCCGCGGGCTCTCTCACCTAGGTCAGCTTGCGAGACACCGTCGTAAATTGCAAAGGGTCTCCACGCATTGGTGAGGGAGAACATCTGCCGCGCGACACCAGGTAAGAGGCAACAGCAACTATCCGGCACTCAGCCTGCATGCTTGCGGCGCTTCTCAGAACTCGCGGAAGTGCATGATTACCTTTTTGATTTATACAAGAAGGTTCCATCTTAGCACTTGATGCAGTAACATCGCCGTCCCTGTCGATTTTTTTATCTCGCACTGGGTTGGTGTGTCTTCAGCGAGATCTCTGTCGTTGCCGCCTTGCGGTGTTTCAGAAAGTGTGCCCACATTTAGGAGATTGGGTTGCGAAGCTGAAATGCGTTGGGCAACTAGACCTGTTTGCTCCGAATTTGGAACGTAAACTAAATGCACGCTCTATGCGCAGCAGTGTGGGCTGTTACGTTGCAGATTGTATGGGGGCAAACATGGATTTATGTCTGCATTCGTGGAGATGTCTGAAGTTGTGGGATAGGAGGAAATGATACCTGGTTTTACTCCTGCCGATTTCATCTTTGGTACTTAACGGGGTGTACAGCTCTGGCGTCGCAACATGCATCAGAGCGGAACATCGCAAACGACTTAATCTATCGATGAGGTAACACAACACAATAAATAGAAGAGTGTGGCAGCGAGTATTTAGTTATGATGCGATAAGTCGTAATTTACTATGGTTGTTCTACGTCATGCAGTCTACATTTGTTGAACACTCCCGATTATCTCCGGGGTTCCAACAAGCAAAATCACGGAAACAACAGGCGGGCCGGCCCACTGCCGCGTACTTGTTATTCGGTTTGCGCTTTCGCCAGCTGCGCCTGTTTCTTGTTCCAACAAATTTCGTGTGCCAGCAGGACTGTTCCCAGTGTTTAGCAGAGGAGTGGGTCAGCCTGATGTGGGCACGGCCTCCGGTTATACAGGTTGTCTGCGCTCGTGCTTGGCCGGCAGTTGCGCAGGGCTTCTTCGGTGTAGCCTTTAGACACCTTTGCACCAGAGAGTATGTACCCAATAGAGGTTGCAGAGACGCGAAGCACTAGGCAACTATACTGCCAAGTAGGAACTCTGAAGCATCCCAACAGACATTCATCCCCGGCTCGATTTCAGATATTACAACGTTTCAGACTGTATGAGAACAGACGTGAATGTGCATGGCTGTGCGTGCGAAATTATGAATATTCAAGGATAGACGAGATGGTGGCTGGTTTTGCTCCAACCTTGGTCTTCTCTCAAGCCTGTGGCGAGGTACCCGGATGCGGGTCAATCCATTTCAAGACACAGTCTGGCATGACAGTCGATGTCCTGAAATGCCATGGCAGTAATATGCGCAACAGAATACGCGCCAGCGGCTACGTCGTATGTGACGTCTGACAGATGTGTTCTAGTGCTGCTCTGAACTGCGATAATGCATTATGTTCGCGGCTGTGAAAAGCCCAGAACTGGTAGAGAGCGACCAACATACGTCTAGCTAATCTGGAAGACGTTCGCACACATGGACGGCAAACCTGCAGCTCCCAGTGTAGCTTACGGAAGCACCCGAAATCTAAACCCTTACTACGCCCGCCTACTTTTCGTTTAGGAATTTTAGCTAAGCAGCCATGCTCTGACTAGCTGCAATGGTCGAATGTGCCACTGATTTCTGGTCGAAGGCAACGCTTTATGGTAAGTTAATCACAGCACTGCAACAGCATAAGCACTGGCGAACGCCAGGGCAACCCTTGCTCTGTAAGCAGAATTTCCGTTGGTGTTCCAGCAAGGAACAATTTTTTGGCCAGCGTTCCAAACAAAACCAGTCTCATTACCTCTGCAGTTGGTAGTCAATATGCGGCGTGTTTGTTTTTCCCCCTTGTAACAGGTTCCATCTGCCGATAGGAGTCTACGCAGCATTTGGCGGAGAGGTAGTTCGGATCGGATGGTCTAAATTATGGTCTGTTTGCACACAGTGGCATATGCAATGTTTGGTGGAGAGATGGGGGTCCCATGCTTGAGCATCGTGCGGTGATGAAATTTGTGTGCACTTGGCTTCTGACTCAGTTGAGTGGAACGATGCCATCTATCTCTGGCGTTGTGACCTGTTATTGTCTCCCCTTGGCCAGGAAGTATGTTCATAATTAGAAGCCACATTTGCGAAAACATGGGGCATAAGGAAACTAGAATAATTGCTAGCAACTTAAAAAGATATGAAGCGGCTTTATCCGCTGGTCGCTGTAATGGATACTGTTACGCTTCAGCTTGTATGAGAGCAGACATATATGAAAATACACATGTGTGCCAGCTTATAGGGCTGGAGTGTGAGGATCCCGTAGGAATGCGTTTGGGTGTGAGCGTGTTCGTCTTTCAGGACTTACTGTGATGGCGCACTGTGCCAACAGGATATACATTTGCAAGACAGAGTGTGGCACTACGGGTCTGAGTGAGCCGGTGATGCAGTGTGCTTCCAGTGCAGTGTATGCTAGGAGTCAACCGTCATTAGGCAGCACTTTTACCGCACGTTTTGTAGTACTGCCATTCATTTAGGTTGGGTGCGATGGTGGTTATTGAGCGTAGAGAATGACTAGCGAAGGCCAGGCAGCGGGGAAGGGCGCAACCGAAAACGGTTGGGTGAAATACTCATGGCACTCACACGCAAGAAAGAAAGGTAGACAGCTAGTTCATTGTGCAGCTATTGAGTTGCACCAAATGACGCAGGACAGTTGGTGCAGTATACTGGTTCTGATTGTTTGAGGTTAGGCGGGTTCTTTTGTGCTCGGCGTCGGTGGCAGTTGAGATGGCGGGCGCCGCTGATATTTTGAGGTGTCCTGCGTTACGCTCCCCTGTAGTCGTCACCCACTACAGGCATGCGTAGGCAGCGCAGGCATGCGTAATGCAGGACGCCGCGGCGAATGGGCAAGATGGAGGTTCTATCTCATGGTCATTTTCGATTGTAGTTGGTCTATAGATAGCCGATTCGACAAGGACGGCTCATAGAGCCAGTTACACGGCCTCGCAGTTGGGGCTCGTGCTTCGTTTGTGCAGCTTAAAATGAATTCGGACTGCCGGGAGGAGTGTACGAAGTGCGTGGGGGGACGTGCAGGTGTGAGCGCCGTTGGGCTGTTCAGGCCGTATTCATGCGTTTACACCATCCGTGTGCCGAGCCC
>NW_013565622.1:0-1897 GCF_000499605.1 Eimeria maxima | reverse complement strand
TATATATATATATATATATATATATATAGGGACCTATGCAAATGCATGCACTCATGTATAATGCATGCATTTATTGATACAGGGATGTATAAGGGTATATTTATGTATACATGCACCTGTATATGTCTACATTTATGCATAAATATGCAGGGATATATGCATGCATGCATGTATTTATTTATTTATTTATTTATTTATTTATTTATTTGTTAGGTATAAAGATAACGGTATAATTGCATTAGGGAAGGTAGAGGCAGGAACTGTTACCTATGGCATGACGGTAAATATACACAAAAATACACATTTATGCATGCATGCATGCATGGATGCATGCAGCCCCAACACGTACACTTCAATGCACGCATACAGCCTCTTTGCATTATCATGCAGCCCCGTTGCCTACATGCTCTCTTTGTGTATGTATGCATTTGTATGTATATACGTGTATATATACATATATGTATGTATATATATATTGTATATATATGCGTGTATTAACATATATATATTTTATGTACATATACGTAAATATATACACATGTATATATACGCATATATACACATATATACACAGATACAGAGATTTATATACACACACATATATACAAATACATATAATAATAAATAATAATATATATACATATATATTTATATATTTATATATTTATATATGTATATGTATATGTATATTTAGGCATTATTAATGCCTAATAAGAAGAGAGTAAAGGTAACAGGTGTATATATAGATGAGGAGGAAGTAAGTTATGCAAGTGTAGGGGAGAATGTACGAATAAAATTGATGGGTATAGAGGAAGATTTATTATATAATGGTAGTATATTGAGCTGTATATACACCCCATGCCCTATTGCTAATAAAATACTTGCTTATATTAAGGTCATGGATCTATTAGATCATAAACCTCTACTTACTGCTGGATATAATTGTATTATGCATGTACATACTGCAAGAGAAGAAGTTATGCTAGGCAAAATATTAGGTAAGTACTCTATTTAATTCATTATTTATTTATTTATCTATTTATTTATTTATTTATTTATAGGGTTTATCATTCTGTTGGGGGGGAAATATCCATTCTTTTCCTGTATGTATATGTATATGTATATGTATATATATATGTATATGTATATGTATATGTATATGTATATGTATATGTGTATGTATACGCACGTATATATTTATTATTATATTATGTAATTATTATTAACAAGGAGGGAAGGGAGGGATAAATAAACACACATAAATAAAATATTCATTTGCTGCTGCTGCTGCTGCTGCTGCTGCTGCTGCAGAGTCTTCTGATGGAAAGAAGAAGAAAATAAATCCCCAATTCGTTACGAGTGATTGTCTTGTTAGTATAGAGATTACTGTAAGTATACACTACTTATTTATTTATTTAATTTATTTTATTTATTTATTTATTTATTTAATTAATTATTTAATTAATTTAATTAATTTGTTTTTTTTTTATTATTGCAGTTTTTTTACTTCTTTTATTTTTATGATTTTATTTTCTTGTATTTATTAATATTATATTTATAATTATGAATCTATTTATTTATTTATTCTATTTATTTATTTTATTTTATTTTATTTATTTATTTATTTATTTATTTATTTATTTATTTATTTATTTATTTTTCCTTTTTTTTTCTTTGCTGCAGTTATCTAAGCCGATGTGTATGGAGGAGTATGAGGCATGTTCACAACTTGGTAGATTTACATTAAGAGATGAAGGTAAATAAATAAATAAAAAAATAAATAAATAAATTAAATAAATATATAAATAAATTAAATGAATAAATAAATTAAATAAATAAATATATAAAATAGATAAATAATTTATTTTTTTTTTTTTTTTTTTTTTTTTTTTTTTAA
>NW_013565621.1:0-2211 GCF_000499605.1 Eimeria maxima | reverse complement strand
TGCTTTCCTTTTTTCCCTTCTATATATTTATTTTGTTTCTCCCTTTTTATTTTCTTTTTTTTTTTTTTTTCTCCTTTTTTGTTGCTGTAGTGACGCAGAAATATTTAGATCGTGATCCATCAGAAGAAATGCGAAAAGCATTTCATCTTTTTGATGATGACGATACAGGAAAAATATCTGTTAAGAATTTACGTAGAGTATCTAGAGAATTGGTAAGAAATATAAATTAATTAATAGATAAATAATAATTAAAAATATATTTATTTATTTATTTATTCATTTATATATTTATTTATTTTCTTATAATATTATTTTAACACGAAAATTCAAAAAATACAAAAAAATTTGAATTTCTGAGGTGTACGTACACCTCAATTGATGATAGATATGCAGGAAAGTGGAAAGAGAACTTTTTTGTTTTCTCTCCTTATTTTTTGTCTTTTTTGTTGCTTTTTCTTGTTAAATTAATCTTATTTATTTATTTATTTATTTATTTGTTTGTTTGTTTCTTTTTTTTTTCTTAGGGGGAAAATCTTTCTGATGAAGAACTGCAGGCAATGATTGATGAATTCGATCGCGATATGGATGGAGAGAGTGGGGCTTTTTAATGCATGCAAATTTATTTATTTATTTATTTTATTTATTTGTTTTATTTTGTTTTTATTTTTTAGTATATTGTATGTATTTATTTATAACGTATTTATTTATTATCTTCTTGTGTATCTACGTACCATTAGCTAATGTACTTCTATATACATTATTGTATTTCTTTATACTTCTTGGTGCTTTTTACGATTTATTTATTTATTTATTATTATTTTTGTTGCGTATTGAGGTGTATTTATTTACACAGCAGCAAATGAACTGACAGAAAGAATTAGGGTTTAGGGTTTAGGGTTTAGGGTTTTGTGTGTTTTGTTTGTTTCGTTCAGTTAGCTTTGAGGAATTTATGGCGATTATGAAGCAAACAAGTCTTTATCAATAAATTATTTATTTATTTATTTATTTATTTATTTATTTCTTATTATATTCTTCTTTATTTATTTATTTATTTCCTTTTTTCTCTCCTTATCCTCCTCTCCTCTACCTCTCTTCTTCCTTCTTCCTGGGGGCTGCCGTACATCCTTGCTGCAGCACAAACAGCTTTGCTGCAGTGTATGTACACCTCGTTGTGCCCCTTCCGCTTTTTTTCCATAGAGGGACTCTGCATGCATGCATGCATGCATAAATACATGCATGCACGCATGCATGCAAAAGCACATGCATGCATGCATGCACGTGTGGTGTGGGCAACTGTTCTCGAGTCACCGCAGCTGCCTCCCTTTCTTAGGGGCTTTTTCGCTGCCTTTATAGAGACACCGCTCTCCATGCATGCATGCATGCATGCATGCATGCATGCATGCATAGGGCTGCATGCATGCATGCATGCAGCGGTGTGATGGCTCAGAGTTGTTGCGGATAGAACAGCAGCAGTTTAATTAATTTATTATTTTATTGTTTATATAAATTGTTTTCTTTTCTTTATTTCCCCTTAATAATACTAATACTAATTAATAATAATAAATAGCAATAAATAATAATAATAATAAATAATAGTTGTATACCTTCTTGTTTATTTCCTATTACCTCCTTATTATACCTATATAACTACTTTTCTTGTTTATCTCCCTTGTTTAATTAATTAATTAATTAATTAATTATTAATTAAATCTACCCTTTTTTTATTTATTATTATACTAGTTAATTAATTCATTGAATTAATTATTAATAAATTTATATTAATCCCTGTATATAAATAAATAAATAAATAAATAAATAAATAAATAAATAAATGCATAAAATAAATAAATGCATGCGGAGGTGCAAACGATCAGCCGCAGCAAATTGTCTTTATTTATAATAAATAAAATAAATTATTTTATTTATTTATTTATTTTATTTATCTATTTTATTTATTTATTTTATTTATTTATTTATTTATTTATTTATTAACATGAAATACGCATTTGCTGCGATTTCAGCTGTACGTACACCCGAATAGACCTGCGGTGTATAAAAAAGAAATAAAATAAATAATTATTTATTTATTAATTATTTATTTTTATTTTTATTTATTTCCTGTTTTATACTGTCTATATATATAAATACATACATATATATATCTATATATACGCATATATATCTGTACATTTTATATATATATATATATAT